>NC_063196.1:33676716-33679216 GCF_017589495.1 Alosa alosa | reverse complement strand
GCTCTCAACATAATCTCTGCATTCTTTGAAATGGATGTTTTTCCATAGAGAAAAGCCCTGTAGTACTGAAGATACTAGAACCTTCTCTGTAATTTGAAATGGATGTTTTTCCATAGAGAAAAGCCCTGTAGTACTGAAGATACTATTACCTTCTCTGTCATTCTGAACTTAGCATTGTAGAATCAAATCCTTGCAAAACCATACAAGGGCTGTCAAAATGATATTGAGAAAACACTGAGGAATCCTCTGTGAACATTGTGATGTAGAATATGCAAAACAGTCATACAGATTGTTCTGGAAAAGAACTAGCCCTGAGGATTGCTTTTCACAGAGCCGTAAATCGAGACACAGTAGGCTATATCTATACGGCTCTGGCTTTTCAGGGTCATTGTTGCGCTGAGATAGGCTTGGTCCACACGCAGTATAGACGCTGATGGAAATGTTTATCTTCACTGTGGTGGAGGTCTCAAAGGATAAGAGCAAGCGTTCAAAATGCCAACGGCAAAATGTCAACTGCAATGGAGCTGGCTCAGCAGAACCCCAAAGCACATCCACTGGGCTCGTGTGGAGCTTGTCTGTAAAAGAGACAGTAGGCTAGTAATACTGCTGCCTTGCACTTATCACTTTAAACAGTGTGCAATACAAACTGCCTTCGCCACAGACTGTTTCTCTTTATGGAATGTTATATTTATGAGTATTTATGAGTGTGTTTTTACATATTTTTTATATTTATATTTTTAATGTATAACCTGTCACATAGCAAGCACATGCTGAAATGACTTGGGTGTCCCCTGTCGCACACATTTCATTGTAAAGTTGACCTCTGTGACAACTATACATTGGACAAATAATAAAACTGGGCCCTGCCAGCTCTTCCTGAGGCATTGGATGCTCGGACGCTCTCTGACCATGGCCCCTGTGTTGGTGAGCGCAGATGTACACTGTGCAGCGTGTGGCCAGGATTACTACTGCTGGATTACTGTTTCACTGTCCTGTCTGCACAGTCACTAAACCCTCCACCGCAGGCCAAAAGCCAAAACCTTGTTCATTCACACACATAATTCCTCTCACTGGCCTCAAGGCAGGGGCGTGGTCAAGCCGTGACACCACTAGCCCTCCATACCGTAACAGGCCGGGGAGCGCGTGTGAGGGGAAACGAAGAGGGTGATCCGATTGGTTGCGATCTCTTATCGTGAGCAAATGTGTAAATACTACAAACAATCCAGCAAGCGGATTACAGCCTGGGAGAATAGGCCCTGAGCTTCCGCCAACCTCAATCTACTCCGAGTGGTGGTCGGCGGCGGAGATGGTCTCACCAGATGGGAGTCTCCCGTGCGGGCATGACTCATGAGGATTGGCGGCAGCGACGGCCCGACAGGATTAAAGAGTGACAGAAGCTCAACTTATGGGCCACAGAGAAGGCTTATCTGGGTAATCGAGTGATATCTATGCCGAGATCACAGACTGGATGTGGTACAGAAAGTTACTGTAACTGATGTGGAAATATTTTGTAATATTTTTTTATCATATTCTATATATACTGTATATTATATGACATACATGTCAGTACTTAATAATCAAAATATTTGTACAAACATTTAAATCAAGTTTAGGAAAGAGATTTTATGGATCAGTATATTTTATGAAAACCGATGGTTAAGCTGGTTGTCATGTCTGAACAAAGCTGAATCACCCACTAGTGCACAGTGTTATTGCATTGAATAGTCCATAAAATGACAAATGTTTGTTGTTTTCATCCTCCATAGCTGCTTGTGAGAGGCCCGCTTCAAGCCTGAGTCTTAGTGTCCAATGAGTCTGTCTTTTAGCAATTATTTCAAGTAAGAACAACAGATGGACTTGGTTCAAAGCTCGCCTCGCCTCTCCATGCAAACTCGTCTGCCATAGAATCAGCATTTGGCAGAAATGGATTCTGGGACCCGAGGGACGAGGAGGCAGGCTGAGGAGGCGAGCGAGACCAGAGGGGAGAGCGAGGCGGAGGAGGCAGAGCCCAGACCAGAGCAAGGAGACCAGAGAGACCAGAGCGAGGAGGCGAGGCTGAGGAGGCAGGACTGGAGACCAGAGCGAGGAGACCAGAGCGAGGAGACCAGAGCGAGGAGAGTAGAGGAGAGAAGGAGGAGGAGACAAGAAGGAGGAGAGGAGACAAGAGCGAGGAGAGTGAGAAGTGTGAGGAGTCCTAGCAGGCGTGTGGGGGAGCCGGGCAGGAGAGAGTGCGAGTGTTGGGAGTGTTGAGAGTGTTGTTTGGGGGGTTGGGAGGGAGACAAAGAGAGAGAGAGAGAGGGGGTTGGAAAGAGAGAGAGAGAGAGAGAGAGAGAGAGAGACAGAGAGAGAGAGAGAGAGAGAGAGGAGAGAGAGAGAGACAGAGAGAGAGGTAGCTCAGTATCATTATTTACAGCAAGCAGGAGGAATAGTGAGTAGAGGGTTAGAAAATCAGTCAGGCACAGCACTGCAGATCTCCCTTTCCACCCCCTATCTATCTATC
>NC_063196.1:33626716-33671716 GCF_017589495.1 Alosa alosa | reverse complement strand
GTAAAGACTGACTGAGGTAGCCAGCATAGCTGGCATAGCCAGTTTACCAGGAACTGTCGTATGTATGGTAAGGGTATGGATGACTGTAAAGTTACAGATGACGCATGCAGATTTGTAGCTGGGTATTATGGCGGGGGGGGGGGGGGGGTTGGGGAGACTTCAGTTGATTTTCACTGGAGGAATTTAAGGCTCTACTCCAAACATTTACCATGTTTTTGCCATGGAGGACATACCCAACCTGCCTGACATAGCCTTTACCTTATTACCATGTCAATTCTAAACAATACAAGATAACAATATATGCCACTGAACTATAAATCTGTATTGATAACGCTAGAATTACCCCAAGGTCGAGTTAACATTTGAATTTTGCTAGGACTTAATAATGATGCTAATGACATGATAAATGAAGATATCAGCACTACAGTTGATTAATTAAATCCCATATCTCAGATGACATTGTTCTTACGCGTTCAATCAGTGACCTCAACATGTTAACGGCGCAATAATCCGCACACCGCATTCACCATGAAAAATCTGGTAAAAGAAATGTTGCTTGTTGACGTTGACTTCTAAACACATTTAATATAAGCACTAAGTACTAAGCACATGCCAGAGGTACTCATTTCAGCCCTGAAAATGGGCTATAAGGGTCCAACAGGGTCACGCACAACGGTGCCCCCCACTAGCAGCAATAATACTAAGAATCACAAAATTTGCAGCTGGTAATATCACTTTTAGAGTTGTGTCTTTGCCTAAATACAAAGGAAATCGGACATAGCATATTGATGACAAAGAAATTCTATATTTCAATAAATAGAACTTATAATGTCGGTGTCATTTTCTAAGTTGAAATGTGCTCAATACTGTGACTGTTCGTCTTACAAGATTCAGGATCTAAAGACTTTAAAAGGAGAGACTTTGAGAAGGAGGCCTTCTCCTCTTACACTGTGATGAAAAGAGGATGAGGAAGAGAGAAGGAAAGGAGGATGAGGAGGAGAGAAGGAAAGGAGGATGAGGAGGAGAGAAGGAAAGGAGGTGGGTGAGAGGTGATGGGGAGGGGTCTGCTCAGTGACACGGATCTGGGCACATGGGCGAAGACCTTCAGAGCACCAGCGTGCTGCAGCGCCACAGTTCCGGGGGGGGGATATCACTTCCCCCGCACACACCGGTGAGACTGCAGCCCCCTCTCCGCCTGCAGGGGACTGTTGACAGATCTCTCCCTTCTTCTTCCTCCAATCCAGCGGCGAGCCACGGCCACGGCCAGTGCCGCAACACGGAGGGAGCTGTTGTTTTCATTTGTTTGTCTTCTCATTTTTTTGCAAGAAAGACAGCAAGACACTATGTCATTCTTTTTCCACAATGCCTGACAAAAAGGGGCATCTCTCCTGCGGCAGGGGTAAATGAATTAAATCTGTGGTAAACCGTGTGGGATCAAAAGTAGAGGCCACATCTACATTATCTTTCTCTTTCACACACACACACACACACACACACACACACACACAATGGCTGACATTCAAAATAGCTGGGGTGGCTTGGGGCCTCCTGCTGATTTCCCTGAGTCACATAGTCCAGTTATAATATCTGAACTCTAAGTGAATATATACATCTGTGTTTCTGTAACATCTGTAGTCTTTATAGCATAGGCTACTCCTTTCTGGTGTCTCCAAAGAGTTTGAGAGTTACCTGCAGCAAGGCCAGACAAGCGATACTGTAAGTGTGCACATGTATGCCAGAGATATTATTACCTACAATCCAAAATAATAAAAATAAGCAATGAGCAATGAAATGATGACTTTTCTTTTAGAATTTCCACATGAGATTGATTGCTCATGTTAGAGAGATGGAAAAAAACATTTGACAGCGCTGCATAGCCCTGACTAAAAGCCCTCAGTCCTCCTGCATTTCAGCGTGAGCTCCAACAGGCTGTTTGTGTGCAGCTCTGCTGCAGTGGAGGGATGGAGTCCGTGGCTACAACACCATATTTCATCATGTGAAATGGCATCTGTAAATGGCACTTGTGAAATGATGACTGCATATGCAAGATGGTACCTATCCTCCCTCCTTGTCTTAGCTGGCATGAATGTTTCTCAGTAACAGCAGGGGAAAAGAAATCCTTTTTATGTTTGCTTGTTTTTTTCTTCAGGAAACTGCTGAGTCACAAAATAGGTTCAATGCAGCAGCAGCAGTAGCAGCCTGGCTTCCCCTCCCCCGCTTTTGATCAGTCTCTCTCTCTCTCTCTCTCTCTTCCTCTCTTCCTCTCCCTCTCTTTCTTTCTTTCTCTCTCCCCATCTCTTCATCTTCTCCCCTGCCTTCCTGTTTCACTGCACACTCTCTCCCAGTCTCACTCTCTCTGTCGCTCTCTCTCACCCATTCTACCCTCTCTAACTTCCTCTGTCTCACATTCTCAATCATTTCATCCATCCCTCTATCCTCTCTTCTCCCACCTCTCTCTCTCTCTCTCTCTCTCTCTCTCTCTCTCTCTCTCTCTCTGTCTTTCTCCCTCTTTGCCTTAATTTACGTTAATTAGGAATGAAATCAGTGAGCAGACCAGGGGTCAGAGGTCAAGGGTCGGGGGCCACGGGCCATGGCGGAGAACCGACAGGGATGATCGAATCTTTCTTCCTCCCTGCTCACTGCCTCACCTCTTTGACCACAACAAAGTATGCTTCTGGAGGAGAAAAAAAACATGGTGGGGTGGGGGGGTACAACAAAAGCCAGCAGTAAAAAGTTAAGCACAGCTCCTGCCCAACTTCAAAGGCTCTCTCTCTCTCTCTCTCTCTCTCTGGTCTTGATAGGGAAAAAAATACATCTCTTTAATCTCATGAGAGGACATAAAGTGAGCAGCGAGGAGAGGGGGAGTGAGAGGGTGGAATAGGAAATGCGAGTCGATGTGTTTGCGAGTGACAGAGAGATGCACTTGATGGGACAGAGCGACAATCATTATCCACTCTAACTTCCACTAACTAGATAACAGGATTGTGCAACGACTGCACCACACAAGTAATGAGTTAAGACACAAGTGAGACCCGGGACTGTGTGGTGCATTCTCTCCCTGGGTGCTTGGCCTTATCCGTTAGGCCTGCTGCCTCTGAATGAGTGCTCATGGTATATGGTGAAAGTCAGATAAATGCACTTGTCATTTCAAGTAGCCGCCAAGGCTATGCACTATCCAGTTATATGATCTGGGTTAGACCACCTCATGAAAATGCCCCCGTAAACAGCTTTCATAGCAGGACATCCCCAGCGCTGCTGCCAAAAGACACATGATCGTGCGCTGACGAGTCTTTTATCAGCGCCAAGTGTGCTGCTGCTGGCCTGAAACCTCCCACCTCCCTGATGCATTTCTCATGGGAACTCATCATTACCATTCATTTTGCCCAGACAGGTTCATTTTAGAGCAATTGTGGATAGGCTGACATAGAGGGAGAGTTGAGAATGGGACCCAATCGTATGTGTGTGTGTGTGTGTGTGTGTGTGTGTGTGTGTGTGTGTGTGTGTGTGTGTGTGTGTGTGTGTGTGTGTGTGTGTGTGAAGTGGGTGGGGGTGGAGAAAGGTGAGACCGAGGGGTTATGGGAGGGAATGTGACTTGACAAAAAGTGTGTGCGTCTGTGTAGTGGTCACTGCGTGTGTGTGCGTCTGTGTAGTGGAGGACTGACTGGCAGCAAAAGTCAGAGGGGGAGTAGACTCTAAATATATGTGAAGAGGCAATGACTAAGCAGCAGGTTGATAAGTAAATAGAGAGAGCGTATGTAAAAAAGTGGAGATATGAAGAGACTGACGGCAGAAGTCGATGCCAGACAATTTGTGACTGCGAAGATTCTTTACTGTCCCCGAGTAGCCTAGAAGCTACCTCACAACGGCCAAGTCTCTCGATGAAGTGTGATAGGATGTGACACAAGCGACACGAGTCGGTTAATATTTCACCTCCAGGTCTCATTCACAGATTTCTGCTTCGCAAGCCATAGGAAGAGGTTCATGGGCCACTAGATAATTCAATAATTTACGGCTCAGTAAAGTCTGAACAGCAAAATGGCCTATCTAATAAACAGCTGATCCACTCCAGCGCATAGCACAGATACGTCCTATACAGATTTTTTTTTTTTTCTATCACTTAGCTATGCCTGCATTCTGTTGTTGTCCGGCTAGGTCCGGCGTGCTCATCGATTATATTGTGTAACGTAGGCCTACACAAGCAAGGACAGAGTATCCAGAATGTAAATAAACAAAATGCGTCCCTTGTTGCCTTGTTGGGACGAGTTCATGCTTAAACTTGACTGTGTTCTTATCTGTCTTTCTCTCCACGATTTTGAGTAGCCAAATAAATTCGTGTTTTCCTGATATCCCCAAGCATTTAATTAACACATGCTTGATGTGTATTTATTTCCTACAGTTAGTCGCGTCCACATCAGATATATTATGGGGGTATCCCAAAACCAGAATGACACAGCAGAAGTAATAGATAAACACCAACATTTAAATTCTTGATTGACTTGATGACAGCGCTGTTGACATGTTGCTGTCTGGTGTTTTGCATCACTGTTTTGGCTATGGTCAGTACACGTGCGAATGACTATTTGGACCCGAGTTCTGGCCAAGTGTCTACCCCCAGTTCCCCTCACTCTCGCCCTCCCCCTGGACTGGCAGCTATTAAAAGGTGCTGACGTCAAAACAGCCGCCATCTTTAGCGAGGGCAGAGCTACTCTTCATTGAAGAAGAACTGAGGAGGTATCAAACACGCGCAGTGCCTTTGCAGCAATTCAGTCCTAACAGACGGAGAGTGATATCGGTTAGTGGTTGAATACGCAGGCATATCCTCCTCCGTATAGCGACGGATCCACCGAACAAGGGCTCAGGTAAGGTCAGTTAGTTTTTTTAACTGGGATTTGCTGTAAGCTCTTTAAAACTAACCATATGAGCTGACTCCTTTTTGGGAACAATCTAGATTATAATTCAATTATGCATGAGTAGTATTTAGACATGGGAGGATGACAATTATTTTCAGAAAACAACTGTGGACGCATGCGGTGCATTTTGGATCTATGCAAAAAATTATTAGACCTATCAGTCTGACTGATATTTCTCCGATGTTGCAGCATATAGAAATGGCAAGACTTCTGTGGTGCGGATATTTCATCGTTTTGCTCTTCGAGGACACAAAGAATCCGTGAATTCTATCTCCGCGTTTGGGGTGTTAAAATTGCTGGATGCGGTGTTCCAATGCGCACGATGTGGGCGGGTTCTGTGTTTCAGTACCATGGACAACGACCGACGCGACTGTTTTCTATCGGAAATTGTTCACAGTTTACGAGGATAATAAGAAAGATCTTCACTAGCGAGTTGTCATTTGTGATCAGTATTCTAGTGACTGACATACCTTAAAGCTTGTTCTGAAATCGGTGGCATAGGCTTTCTAAATGTTTGCGCAGGAGCAGTTTATTCCTTTGGGTCATGGCTTGTGATGATTTCTGCTGTTCTTGGCACCATGATGCTACCCGCAGACTGCACTGTTAAGTAGGCTTATTTGGGAAAAAGGTAGGTAAAGGCTAGGTCAAATCAGACACATTCAATTTAATGCGGAAAACGCGAGGCCGACATTCGGGCTTCGTGACGTGGAGCGATAAGGTTGGAAATGCTGAGGCGCGTTCTTACTCCATGTAGGGGGGCGTCGATCTCGTAAACTGCGACAGAGGGAGTCGATAGGGTTCGAATGGGGGGTGTATAGGGAGGAGGGCGCTGACATAGGAAAGACACTGTCATCAAACTTCAAGAATGTGATGCCACAAAGCACGTCTGTGGTGGCTGCAGCGCAGTATGTTTCATTTCAGCGGCCAGACCCTTGCTACAGTTCTACGTGACGAGGCAACAGTAAATACTATCTGTGTCTGCCCAGCTGGGCGGGGGCAGAGGCGGAGGTGAGCGGGGCGGTGATGGAGATACCCGCACTGTGGTACCTCAAACACCCTGTTTACCGAGGCTACGAGACTGCGTATGTTCAACGGTACCCGTCACTGCGGGGATCCTCCCACGCAACGGGGGTATCTTCATATATTCACGTGTAAAGTGCATTATACACGCCTGCAAATGAATACATATTGATGGATTGAGGTCTGAAATGTCATAACCTTAAGTTAGTATCTCAGCGCAATGAAAACAAATATCTTAACGAATACCACGCAGAAAAGCGTGAGAAAAAAGGAACAGTTAATAGCCTACTGATGAGTTATTTAGGTCACGTGCGACTATGTTGCACCTGCATGTTAGGCTACTGTGTTAATGGAATGGTTTAAGCGTGTGTTTTTCCTCATCTCACACATCCTTATTTCTCCTTCATCGTGCGTAGATTTAGAGAATCATATTTATCCCAACCCCCGTTCTTCGTGAGGAATGTACAGAGAAACGTGCGTCCGAAATCGTGCTGTTGCAGTTTGCAATTGGTGACGAACTGCGATGGATAGATTGAAATGTTGTAATGTTCACAATGTAAAGAAAAGCGCAATATGCGTGCTTTCGTCGGCTTAATGTCGATGCTTCTTTGGCAAGGTTGACCCTCCGTCTAATGCAGCTTACATTGGTTTGACTGCAGAGCGCATACTGCGAGGGTTGTCCCCTCAAACAAGGGGGTGACTCACGATGCTTTGCCTGCTTTCGATTGTTACTCACCACGAAGGACTGTTACATTACATGCACATAACGGCAGTGTCTATAGCCGTCATATTTGTGCTCCCCCTTTCAGACTTCGAACAGAATTGGCGCTTATTGCTTTGTGGGAGGAAATTTGGTTGTCTTTAATCAGTTAATTGTTAATGCCAAGGCCTTTGGTTGGGCACCATTCTCAATGTGATTGCTTTGAATTCACCTGCTGTAAAATATTCATAATGCATTTGTCTTGTTTGATTTTAAATTGGTATGATACTGTTATCAGGGTACAATTGATGTATTACATGTAGGGTTGTTTCCTACTGATACATAAGATCTCTTATCAATGGTCGGAAATGTAAATAAGCCAGGGTGTAAAGTTAATAGCAGAAATGTGGTGACGCATGAACGTTGGTGATGCATTTGTTTTGGGCATTGCGCAATAAGGAGACTTCTTTTCATCAAGTGACATGCCACGTTAAGCATGGTTTGAAAGATAATCACTTCTAGTCTTGATTATAGTCATCAAGACATATTAACAGAATAACCCCCATAGCGAGAAGACCTAGTTGTAACCTATTTGTATTCTTATTTCCTATTTTTTTATTACTTTTTTTTTTTTGGGGGGGGTGAAATCGCAGTTGACGGTAAATGGTATTTCTCGATATGATATCTCGATACTGAGCAAACCTCCACTCATGTGGGGGAAAAATAACTATTCAGGCCTACTGCATTGGCATTTGGTAATTCATAAGGACAGTGGTGGGCCTAGAATTGTGTGATGACAAGGGCATCAAACTTCAACCCATGGCTTTGGTTTTGATAAACAATGGACACAGAGAATCAGGGTCATGCATGTAGACAAGTAGATAGATAGATGAATAATTAGATATATTAAATTAAATTAGGAAAAATGTAATGAAATTGAATGTGCATCTTATCTTAATTTAATATCTCCAATTAAATAATAGGCTAATTAACGACTGAAATGAATTCCAAGGTTGGTCTGAAAGGTAGTGAGCGGATCATATGCAGAGGTGGATAATTCTGGGCCAAGTAAACAATAACAGTGTAAAACATTCAAAATGGCTGACCCCAAGCAGGGGAGTTACTCTGAGCAGGCGCTTTGCAGAGAGGGCTAGCAGTGGGGGTTGGTGGTGGTGGGGGGGGGGGAGCGGAGGAGAGAGAGAGAGAGGGTGGGGGTGGATGTTAAAAATTCTTGTGTGCGTCACAGAGAAGGCAAGAGTGAGAAAACTCATGATGATAGTAACCGCCTGCGGACATCAGCCATTCGGGCCGTTTGCTTCAGATTTGCAGCAAGATGATAAGCCTGCGGAATGTGGCATTGCCAAAATGGAGGAGAGGAGAGGAGAGGAGGGATGCAACAACACTGTTGAAGAAGAAAAAAGGACAAGAGAGAGAAGGATGGAATAAGGGATTCAGCAGAACTGAAGGGAGGATAAGAGGAGAGATGAGGGTGAAGACAGGAAAGAGAAAGTGAAGGGGAGAGACAGAGAGAAGAGATGAAAAGGGATGGAAATGCTGAGAAGGATAGAAAGGTCTGCGTGGTTCTGTGTGGGATGGTCAACCGCTCCTCTCTCCACGAGGACCGGAAGGACGCTCATGGAACTTGTTCAGACCAGAAGATAACTGAAGAAATTTGTAGAAAAAAAGCAGAGAGGGGACGAAAGACCTTCAGGGAGCAGAGACACCAAAGATGAGCTAGGAAGCTAGGAGTGAAGGAGAGACTAGGTGAGAGAGAGAGAGGGGGGGTGCTGTCAGAGAGAGTTGCTCTCCTAGAATGTCAGTTTTTTGTTTGGGAGCTGGCAATATCCCTGGTGGTTTGCAGGGCATGTAGAGATGTTGCCTATTAATAACATCCCAGGAATTATAATGCCAATCAATGTATTTTTAATGTGTTCAAAAATACGCATCATTAGCTCACTGGTCAGGCTTAGAGATAAAAAAAATGCAATTGAGATTGTTGACCTTGGGCCAGTTGTTATAATTCAATTCATACCTTATGTAAGTGACAGTAAGTAAGGGTTGTGTTGTTCTTGCTATCATTTATAGACTGTAATGTGTCACCTTTTGACAATAAAGTGGCGGTTACTGTGTATGTGTGCGGTGAGGTCCGTATGTGGCATGTCTACACCTGTGTGTGTGTGTGTACGTGTGTGTGTGTGTGTGGTGCTTGGTCTTGGTGTCCAGCCCAAAGCCTGCCTAGTCAGGATTAAAAACACTGGAGGCTAATCCCCTTCCTCAGTGGCGCACGTTAGCTTCCTGATCTGCTCCTGACAACAGAGCCGCACTCTGTTTTTTTTCCCATCTGCTTTTCCGGATGTGGGGGCGCTCCAGAGCCTGTTTTTTCCGGATGTGGGGGCGCTCCAGAGCCTGGCTTTTCCGGATGTGGGGGCGCTCCAGAGCCTGGCTTGGAGGCGTGCCAGAATCCGGGACAGGTTTGGGACATGAGACAAAGTGATGTTTGGTTCTGCTGGTTGGTTGGGTTTCTGTCAACTGTTCTGCTGATAACGAAAGTTTTGTTTTTGCATGACATTCTCTCAATTATGTATCTGACATTTTGAGGAGTCAGGAGATACGACATTCAAATTTGAACGTATTCCCCCCTGACCAGAGAAAAAGATGATGACCGATTGTTTTTAATCAACTCAAGGCACTCTTTACTGTAGAATGGAAACCACACTGTGTCTCTCCCTCCCCTCTCACCTTATAGTGTGTGATCAAACCGATGTTTCCATGCACATCTGTGTGTGTACGGCTGTGTGTGTGTGAGTGTGTGTGTGTGTGTGTGTGTGTATGTGTGTGTTTGAGATGGCTTGCTCTATGCCAGGCTGTAATTTGATAATGACACAGATGTTGGTTCACTGAGCAAAAGCTTTATGGGAGCAGCGGATCAATTAGGGACAATTGGAGAAAACAAGCTTCAATTTTCTCACTCGCCACTCAGCATGTGTTCAGATGAGCCATATTTCCCTACCTCTCGCACAGAAAAGACAATCAGGTGACTAGCGGGTGAAGCCCTATGTGTAATTAGATTTGGTGTTGAATGGAGACGCCTGCAAATGGCCGCGCTGTTAATTGATGGAAAAATACCAACAGCACTGGTCATGGGAGATCACGGCAAGGGGCCTGGGGTGCATTTGAACTTTTAGATGTGTACAAGTTCGGTCGACATGAATCAGGCAGGTGAGTAGTTAGTGAGCACTAAGCTGGCCAGTTTTCAGCGTATTGGTGCGAAATAGATTAATCAAAGAGAGTAAATAACAAGAAAAGAAATAGATTAATCAAAGAGAGTAAATAACAAGAAAAGATTAATTAAAGAGGAGAAAAAGAAGGAAAGGCAATATTTATGTGTAAGGAAGACGGTCATGTCATCTATAACTTTGCCTTGTGTTACCCTTATAGCTTTTTAATGTCTCTGTCTTCATAACTTCTCAAATATTTAACAACCGCTAATGCGGTCAGTGTTGCACATCAGGGTAGCATGTATGTGACAAGAATGGTTAAAGTGTGGAAAGGGTGCTAGTCACTGAGGCTACGTGAGAAGAGTATGTTTTGAGGGCTATTTAGCTGTTGGTGTGACCAGGCTTAGGGATGGATGTGTTCGTCAAGGCACAGGACGTGACAGCAGCAACACCCTCTGGAGAGTGCACAGGATGTTACGTAAACAAGCCAGCAGGAACTGCTCTGCAAATAGCCAGCTGTTTATGCATGAGAAATGTTTTTGATGTGAGAGATGGTGGATCAGAGGATGGGAAGGCAATAAAGCTCGACGCATACTCTCATACACACACATGCTCTACACACACTCACACACACTCTCTTCCTCCTCTCCTCTCCTCTCCTCTCCTCTCCAGAGTCGGCATCTATAAAGCAGTGAGAAGGTCATGCTTTTAATTCCAGACTGGCTACCAGCGTTTTAAAAGGCTTGTATATCCTTTTCTGGAAAAAAACTCATTGACACATACAGTACCACCAGTGCATACTCACACACATACACATGCAACAAATACACTTAGTAGTCACACACACACACACACACACACACACACACACACACACACACAAAGCACACACACACACACACACACACACACACACACACACACACACACACACACACACACACACACACACACACACACACACACACACACACACACACACACACACACAAACACACACACACACAACACACACACACACACACACACACACACACACACACACACACACACACACACACACACACACACACACACACACACACACACACACACACACACACACAAACACACACACACACACAAACACACACACACACACACACATACACACACACAAAACACACACACACACACACACACACACACACACACACACACACACACACACACACACACACACACACACACACACACACACACACACACACACACACACACACACACACACACATGCCCTTTCTTCTCCCCTCCCCTCCATGGGCCATCCTTGTCATGTTTCAGTCGTCACTTGTCATCTCTGGAAGGCCCCCATGGGGTTAGGATGGCTCGCTGGTTGTCTGCTTTAATGGTCGCCTCTCTGTTTCATAAATCAGTCCCCTGTGGCGTCTCTCCTCCACATCTTTGGCCTGATGTGGCCCTGTCTCATACGAGAGCCATTCCCGGCAGCTTTGCTACCCAATCCAAACACAAGGGGGCGCTCTCAGTGCTGGGAGGAAAAGCCGCAACGCAGAGAAGGGACGCTTGGCCTCCCACAGGCTCCAGTAGAACTCCCTAATTGATGACTCACGAGACATGGGGGATCAAACAGGGATCTGTGAGCAGATGGATGGACCAATGGACCAATGGATCCACCATTCCAAGCCCAGCCTCAAGGGATTTCACATGGGATGTATGGATAAGAACAAACCCTCAACCATGTAGCATAACAGTGAAAACAGGCTTCAAGCACACAGTCTTTTTTCCCCCAACTTTTAGATGGATGACACTCTGAACTGATGCTTAAATAAAACAAGAAAAACCCTCAGCTGGATAAAAGTCAAGAATTAAACATCTCCATGGTTACTTGGCTAAGACCATGATAAGAAGCCTGCTGGATTTCTTGCATTAGTCTTCCAGCATCCTAAGTGGTAGGCGTCTCCATAGAAATGCTTTGATGGATTATATAGGCTGGCACTGGACTCCACCCTGAGAGCCTTTTCTTTCTACACAGCTTCTGCTGTGCATTGCAGGTGGATGTATAGATATCTTGATATCGGACCATGATAACTATGAGAGTATGACCTCTGTGTGGAGTTCACTGTGTAGCACTGACAAAGGACCTAGAGGGCCAGAGACAGGCATGTGAGGTCTGTATGGTAGCATGCTGCTCTGACAGTATTCAGTGTTGACAGTAAGCAATAATGCAGCCCAATGCTACAGCCCCACAAAGTGCTGGTGAGGCCTCATGTCATGCCACTCCCTGTCTGTGAGCGTTTTGTGCTGTCCTGGTGCCCGCCTAGGAAGGCCATGCCCTGGGCACAGACAGGTTGATGCATTAGTGATGGGGGTTCAGACGGTGCCCTCAATAATGCATGGCATGGCCATTTACAGAACCAATGTGGTGCCCAAGGGTCTCGATAAATACAAAGACCCTATGAAGCCTCTGGTTTTCTTTTGCCACCTCCACGCAGTGATACATCGTAGGAATACAGTGAGTTATTTCAGCATGTCTATTCTACATGGTTTGTTTTGTAGAAGGCATGGGAGCCAGACCAGGGTGAAAACGGTTCCAAAACTAAGAAAACAAAACCACCGTTGCTCTGTCAGGTGTATTTCGTTTATGTCTGTTGTTTATGCACTACACACAATGGTGGCAAAAAACGATTGCTTCAGCAACAAAATGGGGGCGCAGAAATTTAGATGGCATTGACCCCAATCTGGACCAAATCGGTCACTGCCTCTGCTGCTGCTCAAAATATTTGCACAACCCTCTCTGGCGGTGTGCTGATTAGATGCTTGATTGGTTATACGCTAATTGAAGTGGCACCTATTGTTACGGCTGTGGTATTATTAGCTGAGGTGCACTGATGTTGGGGGCTGATGTGGGTTTAGTGCCTTTGCCAGACCTATATGTGCCGAAGGGCAGAGATGATAGCGGCTTTATTATCAATCGGACAGAGGCCAGGAAATGTGGTAAGTGCAGAAGGGGGTGAACTGCAATGCAGATTGTTGCTGCAACAATAGAGCAGGCCAGATGTTCCCAAGGTGGTTTAGAATGTGAATTCTAAACACGCTGCTCAATAGGGATACTAAAAGCCAATTTCGTTAGTGTGTTTGACAAGCTTTGATTGGCTCTCACTCTGCCTACATCTCTTTGCACTGAGATTCTCTCTCAGGTCAAACGGGATGATTCGTCAGGCGTGATGCATCGGCGCTCAGCGAGTCGAGAGAACAAAGGAAAAGCTCATCCTTCCATCCTGAGCTGCGATGATTATTTGATGAGGGGCAAATTAGAATGGGAGAGGATCACTTGTGTAAAATAAATGATTTGGCAACACAGAAAAAGAGAACCGTTTGGGACGGAGGGGAGAGAAAGAGAGCGAGTGAGAGAGACAGAGAGAGAGAGAGAGAGAAAGAGAGAGAGAGAGAGAGAGAGAGAGAGAGAGAGAGAGACAGAGGGAGAGAAAGAGAGAGAGCAAGAGAGAGACAGAGAGACAGAGACAGAGAGAGAGCGCAAGAGAGAGAGAAAGAGAGAGAGAATGAAAGCGAGACAGAGAGAGAAAGAGAGAGAGAGAGACAGAGAGAGAAAGAGAGAGAGCAAGAGAGAGAGAGAGTAAGAGAATGAAAGCGAGAGAGATACAGAGAGAGAAAGAGAGAGAGAGAGACAGAGAGAGAGAGAGAGAGAGAAAGAGAGAGAGCAAGAGAGAGACAGAGAGACAGAGACAGAGAGAGAGAGAAAGAGTGAGGGAATGAAAGCGAGAGACGAAAGTGAGATAACAAAATGGCAGCCAAGACGGACTGCGCTATATTGTGCGCCACACAAAGGCCTGTTCTAACAGGCGATGCAACGGGACACTGCATTCTGTTAGGTCCCTGTGCCGAGCGCACACAGGACGAGAAAAGGGATTGGGTGGAGGAAGAGCAGCGCACACAGTGAAACATGCGTGCTCTCTCCGCCTGGCTGTCTGCTCTCTATTTCAGGCGATCCATTATCTCCACTCCACAGTTGACATGGATATCAGATCAGCTGTGTCATATTCACACACTCACCATCTAATTAAAGCAAAGTGGAAATATCTGGTAATCTTAGAGTTGATTTTTTTGGCCTATTTATTCTCCCAAGGCTTACGTAAGAATGTTGTAAGTCCTCTGTAAATGTGTGAACGTTTGAATGGTGAATGAAGTAAAACATGAACATTATATATTATATATATATATATATATATATATATTATAAAACATGAAGGAGATATATGTGTTTATTTGTCCTTTATGCACATGTCTGTCTTTCTTTCTCTTAAGCATTATCTGTCTCAAGCTGGTTCTCTGTTTTTCTGCCCCTAAGCTTCCTCTCCTGCCTGTTTTCTCTGGTTTTCTGCCCCTAAGCTTCCTCTCCTGCCTGTTTTCTCTGGTTTTCTGCCCCTAAGCTTCCTCTCCTGCCTGTTTTCTCTGGTTTTCTCTCCCCTGCCTTCCCTATCTTGACCAGTTTTAGTGAGAGGCACTTGGTGAACTCGTGTGCATCCGGTACATACAGAGTGCTAGGCCGGCCGTGCTTGTCTCGTCCTGTCCGGGGAGGGGGACGAGGTAGCCCTGAGCAGCTCAAGGGAGATAGGGGGTTGCGGATGGGATTTTACAGCCCCCTTCACAGCTATTGGACAAGGCATGAGAAATGACGACCACGCTGGAAAATGGAGGGGGGTCTCCATGTTTTTCATTAGCACCTCCACAGCGGCTGCGGCTAAAGCAAACACATTTTATTTTCCTTCCCCTAGCAAATGCAGACGCAGGAGCAGCAAGCAGTAGCCACGCTGGCAGCTTAATGATGCAGGGGGAAAATGACACATTTATGAGTGCTGTTTTTCATTACACAGTGAAGGTGAATTCCAACGGCTCGTTCTCCATTTGATTAGAGTCTGCTCTGAATGTGCATATGGCTGAGGGAGCTCGTTTGATGCCTGTGCCCGAGTGAATACAGCACGCAGTCTGTTGAACAGCAGCCCTGGGATAGCAATGAGGAGACGTTGCATACCGCAGCCATTACTCTCAGGAACCGCAGCCGCAATTTACAGTATATTCTGATCATGCTTGGTCTGATTTTGCCATGTGCATGTGTGTGGGTATATGCCCATGTGTCTGTGTGCCTATTCATGCGTGTGTGTGTGTGTGTGTGTGTGTGTCATGGCCTAAGGATGTGTTGCCACAGACAGGGTCCACAGGTTTCCCAGGGGCCTCAGGTGATGTCATCAGCCCATATTACATGTTGAGCTCTCCCTCAGCTATGACATGCGACCTGATCTACAGCTGTCACGCTCAGCAGGATGAACTGGGCGGCTGCTGATGTCTTTGATAGAGATACAGAATGTATTGTTCACTATGGTACATTGACATGGGAATGTTGGGATCATTTTTAAATAGGCTAAATAATCATGGATGGATGGAGGATTGGAGGATCTTCTAGTATGAGGACAGATGGAGGATCTTGTATGAGCATCAGTTGGTTGAGGATCAGGCTGTGTTGGTTGAGAATCAGGCTGTGTTGGTTGAGGATCAGGCTGTGTTGGTTGAGGATCAGGCTGTGTTGGTTGATCAAAGTGCTGAACAGCTGAACACACTTCCGTGTCCTGGTGTTCCCCAATGAAGGGGGTAAAAATGTCCTACATGTACCTTTCTGCCTGTCTTCTGCTCAGTTTGCAGTGATTACCATGCAGGTCAAGATGAAAGAGAGGGAATGTGTCCATACAGAGAGAGAGAGAAAGAGAGAGAGAGGGACAGGGAAGGAGGAAGAATGATGAGAGGAGCGCATGACATGGAGAATTGGGAGGAGGAGTGGGCATGTCAATTAGCGAAACCCACAGAGTCCACAGCAGTGGATTCCCTGCCCCCCACTCTGCCCTCCTCCTCAACGCTGGGTACCAGAGAATCCCTGCAGTAGCCAGGAATGGATGGATCTGTGGGACAGAAGAGCACTTCGCTTCGCTGCGTGTACAGTATGCTAGCTGTTGCTAACAGGAACACAACTGGGTCCAAATCCAGACCTGCTCCAGACACAGCTGTTATCTTGGTGTAGGAAAGTCCAGCAGGGGAAATGAATTCATCTCTCCAAGATAGCTCTTTGCCTATGGTAGCAGAAATGGTCTGGACCTCATAACAGGAAGCTTTATTATGAAAGGACAAACAGTGAAATGAGGAAGATCTAGCAGCATGGCCACTCATTCATCTTCCCTCCATAATTGCTGTGTTGATTAATATGCAGCTGTAGTGTGCACTGGCCTGCACACTACAGCTGCACTGCGAAAAAGAGCAAATATGCCCCATGTCCACAGAGTCCCAACACCCCGCTACCCACCACCCTCTTTGTTGACTGGGATTCATTTGCGCCGCGTCGACGGTGGATGAGGCGATTGATCTTTCGCAGGCGGCGTCCGTGCCTAATCTCGTGTTGGTGCTCCCTGATCCTTCACTAAGGGAGCAGTTGACACTCGTTTGTGCGGCGGACGGCCGGCTGTGATGGAGGGGCCTCGGGGGCTCCTGCTGACACCGTCCTGCATTTTCCGACGCGCAGGAAAAAGGTCAGAGCCGCCATGTTGGAACTAATTGCGCGAATCCGAGGTTGCATAATTAACGGACGTCGCATTTGCATCCCAGCTCGTTTTATTACACATCCGATTTGTGTTTTAAATCAGAGAGGGGCCCATAACATCAGTGTTTGACAAGGTGCTTTGATGGTATAACAGGATTTGGTAATTCTCAGGGTACACAACTCTGTCGGAATCTCGGGCCGTGATTCTTACAACCATCTGCTTCTAGACATGTTTTTAAACAGAAGGCGATGGCTTGCAAATCGAACGATTTGAGGACGATTGCGAGATGGTGCCTTGTTTCTCAGCTGACATGTCATGTTGTTTTTGTGGGAGCATGTGTGATTTAAAACCTAGTTAAGCGATCTGTGCCTTTAACAGCCCAGAGATACCCCGACAGCTGTCAAGCTAACTTCATTTATGCAAAGAGAAGGAATGGGATGTTTGTCCTGCAGTGCATGCGAATGAAGTGGGTGTCAGAGCAGACAGTACAACAAGACCTTCCGGGATGAATTCTTATCAGATGAGCTGTCAAGATAATGTTAATCACTTGCAGAACTAAAATATATCTACCACAACTGCACAAAATAAAATAGAACAAATAAGAATAAAGGTATGATTATTCTATCTTTATTGTCACTATTTTTGGAGGTTGTAATACTAAAGTAGCCCTATTAACAGAGCATTACAGTATTTGCACGACTGTAGTCACTTCACAAGCCAGCGTGATGGTCATTTATATAACAGGTGCATCCATCAGTAACAGTAGAAGATCATAGGCAGGATCCTGACAGCTTGTCCATGAGAGTTTGACACTCTCTCAGGTCGGCTCTGAGACAAACGACTCCATGTCCGCGCATGTGCCATCTGCCCCCCTCCACTCTCTCCGTCTGTGACATCAGTGTCCTTCAGCCGTCACACGTCTAACGCGTTGTGTGCATTTGGTTTTCTCATTTCGCCCTCATTCAGAAGAGAAATTGATGCAGTTTGCCGTGACTAATCCACCCCCCCTCCCTCCACTGTGTTAGTTTGCCCCCCAGTGGTCCAGCTGCCGGGGCACCCTGTTGTGCGGCACGCGGCACACTCTGTGCCGCAGAGTCCCTGCGACGGCCATATAACGCCGCCACAGCGCAGAAACAAATGGCCATTTCATGCCGTCTAACAGCTTTTTTTCCCTCTCTCTTTCTCCTCCCCTCTGCTCTCTCTCTTTCTCTCTCTCCATCTCACTTCTTCATCCTCTTTACTCTCTCTTCTTCTGCTGTCTTGCTCTTTCTTTTCTTCCACCTCCTCTTCAATCTTTCCATTTCTTCTCTCTCTCTCTTCCCCCCTCTCTTCCCTCTCTCTTTCTCTCTCTCAGGCTTCCCTGGACTCCCAGTAAGACCCACTGCTCCCACTTGGAGATCAGCTCCACCCTACAACAGCAGCCATGGCAGAAGACGCTGACATGCGCAATGAGCTGTCCGACATGCAACAGCGTGCCGACCAGCTGGCAGACGAGGTGAGCAACACACACACACACACACATGGACATGTACACGCGCACACATACACACACACACAAACACATATGAACATAGACACTCACTCACACACACACACATGGACACAAGCAGGCTATGCACAAACACATTTTTAACCAATGATGTTATTGTCTCAATGACTAATTAAGTCCTTTCAAATAGACCCCACATTGTAATGCAGTTGTTCCACTCCTCAATGCAATTAGTTTGTGTCAGCTCTCCAGGTATAATGTCCCAGTGGTGGTTTCTCCCTGCATGACTACCTTCTAGTGTTTAGTCCCCTCATCACTTAATGTGACTTTGCACATCCCTTTCCAACTCATATGAGTGTGAGAGCTGTCAGGGCCTTTAGACTAGTCCATTCCCCTCCAGCAGTGCTCCTCTCCCTCTGCAGCGGGGGCAGGCTGATTCACACACCCTGCCCATGCTCACCGCGTCCTCACAGCCACACTAACGCTTTCTCTCAGGGCACAGTGTGTGTGTGTGTGTGTGTGTGTGTGTGTACAGTATTGGGTCTGTGTAGAGGCCTGTGATGTACTGTAGTTTGATGTAGATCATTTGTGTGCGTGTGTTCTTGAGGATATACAATATGTGTGTGTGCGAAGAGAGAGAGAGAGAGAGAGAGAGAGAGAGAGAGAGAGAGGGAAAGTGAGAGAGGAAGAGAATTGGGAGAGAGAGAGATAGAGAGAGGGGGGGGTAAAGGGAGAGAAATAGAGAGAGAGAGAGAGAGAGAGGGAGAGAGATGGGGGGAGAGGGGGTAAAGGGAGAGAGAGAGAGGGAGAGAGAGAGGCAAAGAGAGGAAGAGAATTGGGAGAGAGAGAGAGAAAGAGAGAGAGAGAGAGGGAGAGAGAGAGAGAGAGGGAGAGAGGGAGAGAGATGGTGGGAGGGTCCACCTGCACTCAGTGCTTACATAACGCTGCAGCATTCACTGAGTGAGCAGAGGACTGAGAGGGAGGAGTTAGAGAGAAAGAAGAAAAGAAAAGAGGAAAGTCAGAGAAATAGAGAATTAACACGAGAATGAGAGGAAGAGATATACAAAAACAGAGAGAGAGAGAGAGAGAGGAGAAGAGAGAGAGAGAGAGGGAGAGAGAGAGAGAGAGAGAGAGAGAGAGAGAGAGAGAGAGAGAGAGAGTGATGAGTGTGAGCTGTGAGCGGAATGGAGCGGAGCATTGCCCTGGAGCGCTGAGGCGCTGTTGACTGCTGTAGCGCCCAAACCCCCCCCCCCACCCCCATGCTGCCACTGCACCACCTCCCACTCATCTATTCAGGATGCGGGCTCACAGCTGAGCCCAGGACGCAAACGCAGAATAAAGGCATTACTCATGGTCCAGTTTGAAATGATCCACGTGCTGGGCTCCGATGAGGGAGAGTCCTGGCAGAATACCATGGAGCCCTTTGCTTCTCCTCATCTGGCAAATACTTTAAGGGCTTGTGACATAAACAATACTGGAAACAGAAACGTAAACCAAAGAGAAGTGAGGGATTTAAGTTGAAGAGTGGAACCGACAGTAGGTCCATTTTGTAGCTTTTTTTCAGAGGGGGGCAGCCATTTTGAGTCCTCTGCTGTCTAAACGGATGGTTGCCGGGCTGTGGACACTACAACACTAAATTGGGGGGGGTGGCTGACTTAGCCCATGTTAGTTCCCCAGAATGCCCTGTCCACTTCAGCTGTCCACTCCCTCTCCCCAACTGACCCCAAGGGACATGGACAGAGGCTGGTCTGGTGCGGTCTCCAGCGCTGTGAGCGCAGACAGGCATGATGAGACGCTTCAGCTCTCTCATAGCTCCGTCTCCGTCTCAGTCAGCCTGCGCCCCATGGCCACTCGTCTGATGCAGGCTATTTAGAGCTTCAATGAAATAATAAAAGAAATAGGAACATTCGCCTGACACACACGCACAGCTAAAAATAGAGCCGTCCTGTTCAAGGTGCTGCTGGGAAAAAAAGAAACGCCTGCTCCTTCAAAGTAGTGAAGCAGAATGATTTACTAGGTTTTATAAAATGTAACTGAGGTAACATAGATAGACATGAACACAATAAAGCATATCTGTAACAACAACAAGATAATAATGTTATCGAGGGCTTGTGTTGCACCATCTTTAGAACTTATTCTCACCAAGTGGTCAATGAAATTTGTAACATCTGCATATTTAATCAATATCGGCCATTCAGCCACCACATATGGAAAATCAGCAGAGCAGTTCATATTCTCTGTCTAATAATCAATAGCCACTGTGTCAGTCATATTGCATGCTAGACCTATAACACTATAGACCAAATTTCAATTGAGCTTTCTTCGCTACCACTTCTGTACTCTGTTCTTCATCTCATTTTGACAAGACATGAGTAGATTCTATAAAGATGAATAATTCAGCATTTGTTTCTGAGGCAATGGTATTCTGCAAAAAATAATAGGCCAGGCACATAATTAATGGTCATCCCATAAAAAGAAAAACATTTACAGGACTGTCACCATCATTGCAGAAGTGTTGCAACCAAAACATAGCGTTTTGTAGAAATTGATGATGGTGCTGGAGGCATTGATTGGTTTTCCATTGATTTCTCTCTCTGGTACAGCGGCATTATGGATTTCCATCTCACATAGATGGTGCTTTTTTTTTTGTCGTATTGTTTTGCTTGTTTCAGCACATAATGTTTCCCTTCTTTCCTCCTGCCAGTCCCTGGAGAGCACTCGCCGCATGCTGCAGCTGGTGGAAGAGGTAAGAAATATCAAATTCACCTTGATTTCTCTAGAGCCCATGCAATCACAGCTGAAACCATATTTGGATATATCCATTCATTCCTTTTGATCCAAAAACATAGCAATAATTTAACATCTAGCAGAGACAAAAATATGTTATTCTTGTGTAGTTTGATATTTTAAAGAATTTAAACAGCTTAATTTCCAGAAGTCATGATTCAGTGTCTGATAACAAATGAGGGTTTTGATTCTCCTGATTTAGTTTATTGACGGTGTGAATCTTAAATTCCAGTAAGCCTTGGCATTGCTTTTGTATCAGTCAATACTCTTCCCTGACTCTGTCATCCAAATGAGCTGTGATCCACATTGAGATTGAAAGTTTATAGCTGGATCGAAAAAGAATGCCGCAAGTGCATCCAGCCTGCTTAATCAGTAGACCAGAGACAGTGTGTGTGTGTGTGTGTGTGTGTGTGTGTGTGTGTGTGTGTGTGTGTGTGGGCAGTGAGACAGCCAGGCTCTGACGACAAGCCTCTGCAGCATATCTCAAGGTCGTATTGATAATCAGTCGGTGGTATCTGCCAGCCAGGCTCCTCCCGACGAGCATTAGAGGCAGATGAGGAGGCCGATAACGCGCCTCGCAGGTGACAATCAGACAGTTGGCCGCGAGACAGAGACGCGCGCTGGGGATGGAACAGGAGGCGAGCTGCAGGGCGTAGAGGCCTGAGCGGCTACAGAGGCGTGCTGGACGGGGGGAAATAGCCACTTTAGTCAGCCGAGTTAGTCACCGATTAGTCACCAGCCAGCGCGCCAGAAAAAGAAAAAAGCAGCTCCGTCCGCATTAAACGGGTAAAGTGCAAAACCTACGCAGTACAGGATGGGATGGTGGATTTTGGGTGGTAGGGGTGCAGGGAAGGGGTGATGACAGAAGCAATGAGGAATAGCCCACTCCCCAGTTCCACTTATACACACTCACACACCCACCCCCCAAAGCTATCAGCCTGCGGCATTGCACAAGGCAAAGGGGCTAAATTGATGTTACCACATGCATTATTTACACCGGGGCCAGGTACCAGGCCCACGCCAGGGCCCAAACTGCTGAGTGGAGACACTGCTGGTCACGGCGGAGAACGGATTACCCTCCAGGGACACATTTAGGGCCACTTCAGGGGCTTCCTGCATAGACAGTGGGAGGTGGGGGCAGTTGAGGGGGTGGGGGCAGGGGGTCAGTTGGCTGCTGTCTAATCTCAGAGTAATTTATACACAGTTTCGTCTCCTGATTGCTGCAAAATGTCGATCGGCGCTTTCCATTGGCGCACAGCAGAATTGCTGAAGCAGCGGCAGCCATGCTGATTTACTCTCTCAGTCCAGCATGCCAGGTGCCTCGTCTGAGAGATAGTTCTTAACTGCCCCCGGAAAAAACGAGGACAGCCCAGCAGGGTTATTGCTCCAGGCTAATTATGTGGACGCGGTTCTTTATTTATTTAGTCGCTCCATTGTAACTGTGTGGCTTCCTGTGTCGTGGAAATGGAGGAGACCTGGTGACACCGTGTTTATGGTCATTGGCTGTTCTGTGTAATGGCAATACACTCATTCATAGCAATCTAACTTGGATAGTCAATTTGTGATTCTATCTTTGACGGTTTTTCCAGACATTGTTACAAAAATGTAAGAAATATGCCTGCATTTTATGTGGGAGTATTTATGGTGGATTAAAAACATTTTTTTTATGAACTAAATTAAATTACTTTATTATAGTAGTGTTTATTATAATACATTAGGTTAATATTTAGATTTCCATAGGTATTTCAGTTGCTCACTGAAATATACTCATACAGATCTGTCAATACTCTGTCAATAGAACAGTATTAACCCCTTGGGTAGGTGATTGATTTTTTTTTCAGGTTAAAGGTCAATATAGGTTGTTTGTTGGCGATGGTATACTTGTCTAAGGATTACCCCAAATCATGTACAGGCATCATGTTATTTATTCAGAACATGGTAGCAACCATATTATAGCAAACAAATCAGGTTGATTCATGTCTTCAGAATCGTGATCCACATTTCCTGATTCCAGTCTCTATGACGATAAACCTATTTTCCTCTCACTTGACTCCGCCCAGCTCCTCACTGATCTCACACACATTCTCTCTCTCTCTCTTTCTTTCTTTCTTTCTTTCTTTCTTTCTCTCCCTCTCCCACTCCGGCCTTGCCTTGTGTGTGTCCTTGCGGTGGTTCTTGCTGAGTAGAGTAAAGATGCAGGAATCAGGACTTTGGTTATGCTGGATGAGCAGGGAGGTAAGTCTGGACACAGCTGGGGCAACAGGAAAGGAACATGTATCTGAATTAGTAATCACTTTAGACTTCTAGAATAATCTAACCTTCTAGAATAATCTAACCTTCTAGAATAATCTAACCTTCATGTTGTTTTTCTAGCATAGACAGTGACAGTGTTTCAAGTCTAAAAGTATGTATTAAACTCTGAACTATTGATCATTAAACTCTTTAAGCATGAATGATGCAATTTGATGTAGGATTTCAAATAATTTGATATGAAGGACATATATCTATGAAAGATAGTGTACAATTCAATACTGGTCTATTTAAATATTTCACACCAGATTTCATGATGCATGTTGTTCTTTATTTAATCCCTTCTCTTCATGGAAAACTGTCTTATTCATGTTCCTCCTTTTCAATAACATCTTGGATTCACAACCAAACAGCCATTTATAACTGTTCTGCTTCTATGCTCTTTTCTGTTGTTTTTCCCACTAAACTAAGAATATTTGGCCTTGGAACAATGTATCCTAGGACAGCATTTACCACATCAGTCAATTCATAGAGTAAGAAACCTTAGGAGGCTTGGGCGATTTGGGTTAGACCGTTTGGTTCATATTTGCGGCTCTAAATGACTGCCATCCACTGTTACCTACGAATACCATGCCGAATGGTAAACTAGAGCAACAGTTCTCCTCAGTAGGCGAAATGCCAAACCAAAACGATCGATTTAGCTGGTAATGACAAAATCCACACTTCCTCATGAAACTAACACATTTTTGTATAATCCCTGGTCAAATACAATAGCATATTATTATCCCTAATCATCTCATTACCATGTTGAACTTCATGCACCAGGTGACATTTTGTGCATTTTACGTTTAATAAAGCGTCTGTCTTCTCACCTATTAGGTTTAACAATGTGACTGTCAGATCCATGTCTTCAGCATTACAGAAATGGAAGAAGCGTAATATAAACAGAATATTAGCCTTGGTTGGCTATTTTGACTGGCCTTGTACTGGGAACCCCCATCCCCTCCAACCAAAGCTGATAATTAGCCTCTCTCGCTGGCATCGTCTGCAGTGGGGGTGAGAGAGAGCTCAAATCTCCACCCATCCACTCAGACCTCCAGGCATGGCTGCTAAAGCCTATTTAAACGAGACCCCAGCCGTATAAGCAGGCCTCACTCCCTGACCCCTCCTGCCT
The DNA here is from genome assembly GCF_017589495.1 of Alosa alosa. Taxonomy (NCBI): domain Eukaryota; kingdom Metazoa; phylum Chordata; class Actinopteri; order Clupeiformes; family Clupeidae; genus Alosa; species Alosa alosa. Next base: position 33,647,566 of record NC_063196.1, on the reverse strand, counting down.
GCACGTCAGCCATGATGGAATGCGCTTTAGTACACAACTCTGACCTGCAAAGAGGAGAAGCTAGGCCAAGCCATTGACACGGAATGGCAAACAATGGTCTGTGTAAACTTGCGTTAGCGTCCGCCACCGAATGCTTGCCTTTTGTGTACTCAAAAAATAGAGATTTTCAGACGGTATCGCGAAGAGGCTAACGCTCTGATTAAGTTCACACCAGTGTTTAGGGACTAGTTTCAGAGAAGTGTCTGCTGAGTGAGTTAGCAATGCTAAATGCTGAATGATATAATGAGCTTAGTGGTGCAACACTCTGGGATTGCACAAAGGTTAGCGGCTGAGTTAGCCAACTATCACTTTAACCTCGACCTGCACCTGCACCTCCTCTCGTCCCTGCTGTCCCCCATAAACCCCTCTAGAACACATGTCTTGTCCTTGCTACAAAAATAGGCAGTCCCCTACCCCACAACTGCATCGCTGACAATTACCAAACCTAGCCATGCTTGCCACATTCATTTCCTTCCCTTGGACACACAGATGCCAAATAAAAGCCCTCCCCCTCCCCAACACAGGCTGTGTGTGCACCGAGCAACATTACCAACCAGTGGTCGTCCACACACTACGCCTCTATGCTGACAGATCTAAGCTTCCTTTTTAATTCAACCTAGATGTGAAATTAAAGGTGTGCGGCGCCACGGGCTTCCTCTTCTATGGTGGCCATAATAGACCACAGACAGTCCTGGCAAGACCTGCAATGATGTTTCAGACCTTTTGACTCCTTTTTCTTTAATTAGTCATATTCTTTGTATTCCAAATCCCCCATGTTGGAGAGCCTTTTGAGATGTCATTGTCTTCTTTTAAATGCACCCTTTAAATGGATTTTACTTTCATTTGACAGAGTAAAGAGGGAGAGACTTTATGAAGAATATGATGCTAATTTCTCTCATAAAGCTCAGCATTCAAGTGTTAATTAATTTTATTACAGCAAGAGAGGAATATTTGGGGTATAGACTAAATATATAGTGAGGCAATGGAGCCTATGCTAATTGCCTATACAAAATACAGAATTAAATGTATACAACCTGAGTATATTTATGGAGGTACTTTACTCATATTCTTTAAATTACGTTAAGTTTGCTTAATATACTCTGCCGCTGTCCTTCAAACTGACCACATAAAAGCTGACAGTTGAGCGTGTTTTCTGCGTTCAGAGATAGCCACCACACTTAGCCCACAAAAGCAGCTTTCATTAATCTCACGCCCAGTACGATACTCATTCCACTGCTGTCATCCCTTTGTCCTGACCAGAACAACTCGATCGTGTCGAAGATGGCATGAACCATATCAACCAAGACATGAAGGAGGCCGAGAAAAATTTAAAAGATTTAGGGAAATGCTGTGGCCTATTCATATGCCCGTGTAACAAGTAGGTACTGAAAACGTTGCTGGAAGGTTCTTCTGCGTATGTGGTGGCGTCCATTTTCTTTTTTGGGTTTTTGTTTGTTTTTTTTTTTTTCTTTGTCAAAGTGAGTGTCTGAAGTTCTTTGTCCTCTCTTCTGTGTCCTCTCTTCTGTGTCCTCTCTTCTTTCTCTTTTCTTTTCCCTTCTTCTGTTCTCATGTGCTTCGTTCTGTGGGGGATAAATGACTTGTGTTTAATCAGAGCAACTGGAGCGCATCGAAGAGGGAATGGACCAAATCAATAAGGACATGAAGGATGCAGAAAAGAATTTGAACGATCTAGGAAAATTCTGTGGTCTTTGCTCCTGTCCGTGTAACAAGTAGGTGCTTGCCTGCCTGCCTGCCTGCCTGCTATTAAAAATAATAGTGATTATAGACGTGGTAGCTTTGTAGCGGCGACTAGTTATACTCCATGCCAGCTGAAACTCGAGTCCCAAGCCTTGCATCCAGCCTCCCCGTTCCTATAATCTGCACTGTGGCCTGCCCTCAGAGAAGACTGAGCATGAGGCATGCTCACATTACACACACGCACACACACACACAGACACACACGCGCACACACACGCCCACACACACACACACACACACACACACACACACAAACAAACATACATTAAAAGGCATTTAATGCCCCCACAGTAGTAGTTTCACAAGGCCTGGTCTCAGGCATGTTATTCCCATTATGGTGGCCACATATTATGTATGGGACAGCTGCCAAACTGCCCCGAACCCAACAGCCCCAGGCAGTGCTTTAGCACGATTCACCCTCTGCCTATTCATGCTGCGGAGCAGCCTGGGAGGTAGTAAAATGGCAAATTCCCAGCATGCAGCTCTGCTGCCTCAGCAAAGTGCTCTGCTCCGTAGCAAAAGGCTCTTCCAAATTTGGATTGGCCAGATAAGGCCTTTCTCCGGGTGCAGACCCTGCTGCTTTGGATCCACTTCATAACGTAATAAGGCCAGCCACTGTAGTGGAGTTACTTCAAAGAAAACTCCAACCTGATGTCAAGGTAGTGCTCAGTCTACGGCCTGAGCTCCTCTGCACACAAACCAGGGCTACCAACACAACCTCTCCAATGCATCTCCCCACCCTCATGCCCCTCCACCAGGGGTCTACTAACCAAGCTAGCCTAGCTATCGTAGCCCTTTTCCTCATTTGCATGCCAACATTACGCTGGTCACCTATTCTAGCCTTTTAGCAGTGCTAGCGGATGTAACCAACTGACCTTTTTCATTTGCAACTCTGCAACCACATCCATCAGTGGCACGTACTGGAATGACCAGACAGCATGTCCGTGAATGCCCATGCATGCTAATGCAACTCAGTGCTAATGATGCTAACAAGTGCTACTAATATTCATGATAATTATGAACCCTTTAAATTTTGCCTTAATGGTACTAACTGCTAAATGGTGTTTTCAAATGTGAACTGTGGACACACAGACCCAGACAGATGCAACAATTATCCCACAGTAAAGCAAGAAGGTAGCACTTTTTTCCTGCACTATTGTGAACATCAAATTGAATGGCTCAAAAATGCCATGCTAATTGCTTTAACAGTGAGAGGCCTGAGTACTGACTGGGAAATGCCAGACAGGTGTAGGAGACGGCGAATGAAAGGGAAGATGTGTTGTTGCTGAAGGGGAGAAGGCAAAGGATTACAGGCCCTAGCTCAGAGTCTGGTGTAGCTCCAGCAAAACACCAAGGTTATGTGTACTTGTTTCTTCCCCATAGGGAGAGGGGGGTGGGGTGAGGGTGACAAGCAATGGCAGAGAACTGGGTCAGGCACAGAGTGGAAAGAGCGCTTCTGAGCGAGGCGTGAACGCACGCGCTGACGGGATTTAGCTCTGCGTGACGGAGGACGCGTCAGTAGAGCTGCTCTCTCCCTCTTTTTCCAAACACGAGAAGAGAGGAGCGCTAACCATCGGTGTGTGTTCAGTTGAAGCTTTGATAGACCTTCACTCCGATAGATGAGACGCTTTGCTGTCAGAGGTTTTTTTTTCTCCTTTCTCGCTCTTTCCTTCCCTCTCTCCTTTCGGCGGGCTGTGGAGCAAAGCCTCTATGCCACTGTCAATCCAAATCACGCTTCACTCGAATGTAATTCGCATGACATGAGGCCTTTCGACAGCATGCAAATAAAAAAAAGAACTGCGCCAGAGACATTTCATTTTTGCTTCATTTGAACCAATATTTAAAACGCTGAAGCGAATCTAGATGCTCGTAGCGGATTTTTCTTGAGATGTAATGAGAGAATATAGGGGGTTGTTATTTGGTGAAGCGCCTTGGGCAACTGATAGGCATGTCACAGCTGAGCTTTTAGCCGCCAGTGTATTTACTGTAGAGCCACATTTGCTCCAGATGAGCTTGGCACTATACTAGTTGATGCCCAAGAGATACCAGGGGGAGGGGAGAGAAAGATCGAAGGAAACATTCCCTCAGTCCGATGCTTCAAATAAAATCTCAGACTGCTCTCTCTCCCTAGAACAAAAGCATGAGTTATGATTACCCAGGATTCAAGGTTAGCCATGCACATGGAGGGTGAACTCCGGAGGAATGCCAGTTCTTTCGCATGTCGGCCCAATTTAGACTGAAAGATAGGACAAAATTATACGAAAAAGCCTCCTCCATTTTGAAGACTTCAGAACCAACTCTCTGAGTTGCACTCTAGAGTTTCCCTGAAGGCGTGGAGAGGGGCAACCATCCAGCAGACCCTTCTGCAGACAGATGAAGGGACATAAATTAGCGCCGGCACACCTGATTCCCCAAGCTGGGGAGCCTATTTGGTATTCTGCCCTGTCTTTCCAGCCAATCAAGAGTGGAAAACTCCTCAGGCATCCTAAGGAGTGCAGTCTCTCTATTACCGGCCATGAGGAGGAGATAGGGCCCAGCGGCACCGAGAGACTATCAACAACAAACAGCCGGCTGAGCTGACAAGGAGGGAGGGAGTCCATTTCAGATACGAGGCTCACCAAAATGGCTGCTACTTAGAGAGAAAATGCAGCATTTTTCTCCATAGTGCTTTCACAGTTAATCTTCAAAGTTATGTTTCCCAGGTTATGCTAGTAATAAAATCTCAGACGTATCTATAATCTCTTGCAAGGAGATTGGAAATGTAAAGACAAGGTAGGGCAAACCGGGCACTCTGGGATAAGACGTTCTCTTCTTTTTTTTTTTTTTTCGTTCACAGTTTATTTCTACTTGTCTTTCACCGGTATGGCAGTCCTGTTGCTCTGTGTTGTCTGTCTGCCGAAGCCTGTCCTGTATGTTATCTGTCATTGTCTCAGTCGGCGCATGTCCCAGTTAACGTGTGGGAGATCGTTCCATTACATAGGGGAATCACAGCAAGGAGAGGAAGGGATGAGAGAGAGAATGGAGGGACAGAGGGGAAGGGATGAGAGAGAGAATGGAGGGATAGAAGGGAAGGGATGAGAGAGAGAATGGGGGGATAGAGGGGAAGGGTTGAGAAAGAGAAGAACGGAGAGGATGAAAACGATCTGAGTAACAACTTGGCCATAGTGGGATGACCGCGTCCGAGAGTATACAGTTATCATTCAGCAGTCAAGGATAGGAGCGTGAGACAGGGCACAGGGCTTGTCTCCATGTGTTGTGTGTCCATCGCGGAAGGCAGCATGTGAAGAACAGGTGTTAATAAGAGAATGACCTCCCCCATCCCTGGTCTGCCTCTCTCTGCTAGTCTAACCGTTTGCTTCCTGTCGTTTTTGTTGGGATGTGTCGTATCCTTTTCCCTACCCCACTGTCTGTGTTTGTCTGTAATGAAGAAATGGCTTCCGTGTGGGCGTAATGTGAAATGTAAAAAAAAAAGAAAAGAGGAAACACAGAGAACAAACGAGTGAGCCAGCACGGAAGCGTCCGGCCGTGGTCCGGCACGCCCGCTCACTCTCTCTCCCCGCGTCTCCACACAGGATGAAGAGCGGAGCAAGCAAGGCCTGGGGCAACAACCAAGACGGCGTGGTGAACAGCCAGCCCGCCCGCGTGGTGGACGAGCGCGAACAGATGGCCATCAGCGGAGGCTTCATCCGCAGGTGAGGGCAGGGGCTGTCTCGGGGCAGGTGGGGGATGGGGATGGGCTCGGGAGGACACGAGACGAACGAACGTGAAGCTAGAGACCGAGAGACAAAGAGCACATGCAGGCTGCTAGTAGGATTAAATACGTTATATACAAGGTAAACACATTACAGGAATCAGATTTTTTTTTCGGAAATCAGAATACAGATTTTTACACAAATCAGATTACAGAAATCCGATCCCAAAACTATCACTACAATGTAAAGCATTGGGCAAAGCAGTCCACCAACAAGGAATCATAGAACAAAAGAGTCTAGACTGTGTCCTCTTCGTGAAGATGGGAGTAGAATCTGCTCAGGTGATGAAGGGTAATAGAGGTGGAGGGGCAACTCAAGGTTTGTGCCCAGGAGCAGAATGGCTGTGCTGGGGGCAGTTGAAAGGCTCACTGCGTGCTGAGTCAGACAGCTGGTGAGGTGAGCTGGACACTGTCTCTGGTTCCTGGTGCCATGGGACCAGGTCAGCAAGATCCAAATGTGTGTGTGTGTGTGTGTGTGTGTGTGGGAGAGTTGAGGTCCAGAGGGGATTTGTCTGTAGGTCGAAGGGCATTACAGGGTTGGGAGCGAAAAGGTGTAAGAGGCAAAGCAGTTGAAATGAGTGAAACTATGGGACCTCTCTTGCTGATCTTACATAATCAGCACGTAGTCTTGCCTTAATGCAGCACCTTGGCAACTTGGAGGTGTAGGGAGGATGTGTTGACTTCCCTCGTGTGTGTATGCCTTTGTGTGTGTGTGTGTGTGTGTGTGTGTGTGTATGTGTGAACGTATGTCTGCTGACAGATAGGGTGTGTGTCTGTGAAGAGTGTGAGAGTGAGTGTATGAGATAGATTGAGTGTGATTGTGTGTGTGTGTGTGTGTCTGTGTATTAGCGCATAGTGTGTACTTGTTTACATGTCTGCTGTGTGTGTCCTCTGGCGTGTCGCCCGGGTTATGGAGCCTGTCTGTGTGTGTGTGTGTGTGCATGTGCAGGGTAACAGATGACGCCCGAGAGAACGAGATGGATGAGAATCTGGAGCAGGTGGGCGGCATCATCGGCAACCTGCGTCACATGGCTCTGGACATGGGCAACGAGATTGACACCCAGAATCGCCAGATTGACAGGATCATGGAGAAGGTATGGGCACTTAATCACCAGACCCAAGGAATCCCGGAAGTGATGTTAACTTGTGATTTTTATGCATTGATTTCCTTGTGGACAAGGCAGCATATTCTCAGGTCATCATGGAATCTCCAAACAACTTGACAACATTTTTCTGACTAGAATATTTTAGAATCAAGAATTAAGAAACACACTCAACAATGGCAGGGGAGCTCCAGTATATTAAACATATTGGGCCGGTTTCACATACATGGATTAAGCCTAGTCCTAGACAAAAAGAAAACTTTAAATCTTTTTTGAAAAACAGCTTTTTGTCTAGCCCAGACCAGGAATGTACAGGAAACTGGCTGATAATCAGTGATATTTACAAATTCGTGCATAGACATGCAAAATTAAGACCTTCTTGATCAGCAAAACAAGCGATAATACCATAAACAAAAAATGCTGCGTGTTCAGTGTTCAGATTCAGGTAACGTCATACTGCTGTTTTCTCTCCCTTAGGCTGATTCCAACAAAACCCGGATTGATGAAGCCAACCAGCGCGCCACAAAGATGCTTGGCAGTGGCTAAGTTCCCAGACCCGGGGCTTTTACCAACAGCGCAGTTTGTGGGAAAGCGCAAACATGCTTTTATCATGGTATTAACCTTCTCGGTTTGCACACATGCACATATCACCTCCCCCCATTGTAAATGTTGTTCTGTGTGTTGTCTGTCTGCTTTTTCAATGATTGTCCTCGTAAAAATGATTTCTTATACTCTGTATCATTTTTTCCAAAGGTTGTATATAGTGCTATCTTGATGGCTCTAGCTCACTTGTGAAGTTTTTATTCTCTTTATCATATATATCTATATATTATATTATCACAAGTATATATATACATATATATGATATGTACTCTTTGCTGGATGAAAACTATATTAGGAATGCTCTACAAGGCGTTTTTGTTTTGTTTCTTTTTCCAGTATATCAGTATCGTCTTAGTAAACTGTGTCATTCCACGAAGCTACTGTCATGATCCTTATTTTGATGTTGTCATGACAAATTAAGGAGGGGAAAAGATAATCAACTTACCGATATGACTTCAGAAAAAGCACTTAAAATCGATTGCTGTCTTTGGTTCATTATCCTCATCAACACACATCAGTTACTGTTTAGACAATGTGCAACTAGAGTCTGTAGCCGTAATAGACATTGCATTCCAAGTGATGTGAATTGTGCGTTTCTGCATGAGCAATGGTAGATTTTAGTCTTATAAATAAAAACTTGTTTGAACAAAAAAAAATCTTGAAAAAAATGAACACATGACAGTAGCGAAAATTGACAAACGCATGCTCAGTATTAGGACACAGTTGAACGTTTCCATATTCCTGCAAGTTTGCAATAGTGCCACTCTTTCTGTCAATATTATCTTTACAGACTGTGACCATTGTTGTAAAATAATGCACAATGATCTTGGGGGGGATAAGGTTAAGCTGAAATAAAATGAAATAAAATGTTGAGGTTGTACCGCAAAAATAAACTGTTTTCTTAATGAATATGCAGTTCAATGAAAGATGTTGAATACGTGCAGGATGGGGACTGGCTGTTTACTGTAACATAGGTTTTGGATGCTCTGAAAAAAATGAAAATAAATAAACGTTTGCAATGTAAAGCAAAGGTGCATATTTCTGAGAGACCTTACTTTTATAAGACTGTATCCTGTTAGTTTATTCTCCCCATGTGGTTTGTTATTGGTAAAAAATACATCTATAATAATCTGTAACAAAAAATCAAACAAAGGGTTTTTGTTGCTTCTGTACTTAGAGCTATGCACACCAAATCGCTGAAATGTTGAATAGTTGGTATAAGAAGACAAATACATACCTTACCTGGATGACACATAGGTTAAGCTGTGAGATTGATGTCTTCGACGCATGTAATATTAAACCTCCCTCTGTATCCTGTCAGTCTGTGAAAGTGGTTGACATTTTGTAGGTAGCTGAATTGATTAAAAGTAATAAACCCCTACTTGCTGTGGGTTGTCTTTTTGTCATATTAGGCTGACTATTTCGGTTTTAGCCCTGGCTGTGCTAAACACATTCTAGCCTTTGGGGTATAGTACCAAACGGGTGCACATTCGCTCTGTAACACTGCCCCATCCTAGCCATACACCCCCATCCTAGCCGTACACCCCCATCCTAGCCATACACCCCCATCCTAGCCATACACCCCCATCCTAGCCGTACACCCCCATCCTAGCCATACACCCCCATCCTAGCCATACACCCCCATGCATTAAATATTATTTGAGAATGAGGTCAATCCACAACTCTGCCCAATTCCAGATATCTTGTAACACTGATAAAGCTTGCATTACACAGCAAGCCACAATAATAGTTTTTTTTCCCCTACCCATTATGTGTATATATTACCCAGATGATGTGTAGGTTTACATCTCATATAGTAACATAATATGTATACATCAGTGCAGTTCACTCAATAGTACACAGACTGTGAAGTCACTTCCTAGGCAGGCCCAACATGGCTGACTCATGGAATTCGGGAACTGTGTAGATTTGTTTACAAGCAGAAGCTGAAGTCTCAAGGTTCATATACTAGGAACTAAAAGCAATGCATCCGTCTCATTTTCCAACTGGGAAACCTCCTGACCGTGTATACAGTTCCATTGTAACATTATGCTCAAGATCACTAATGCATATTGTATCAATGTTAACCAGAGAGTTTAGACTGCAGGAAAATATACCTTCCACCGTAGAATCACGCCACTAGAGGTCCATTTTAAAGCCAACAGTATGTAATAACCACATCAAAGATGTGTATGGCTTTAGAATATGTCCATCCTGTTGTGGAGAAGAATCCTTTGTTATTCTCGACAGGTGTAGAGCATGGATAAAATGCCTAAGATAGCTTCATGTTATGAGTAAGAGACACCTAAGCAAAGGTCTATGCAAAGAGACAGCCTTCTGCTTTTTACCTTAGGCACAAAAGCAAAGAGACAGCCTTCTGCTTTTTACCTTAGGCACAAAAGCAAAGAGACAGCCTTCTGCTTTTTACCTTAGGCACAAAAGCAAAGCCGCGCTGCAGTCTCTCCAGCTGTCTGCTTTAATGTCCCAGTGACGACAGCCTCAGCCGACCTCACGTAAAGTTAGTAAACATCCCAACTGTCTTTATCTATACAGCTAGCAGTTTCCACCCCTTCACTGTAACCTCTGCTTTGACTTTAGGGAATAGGTCTAATCATATGCTAGTAGATTAGTATTTCATTTGTGGCTTATTTTTTATACCATATAGTTTAAACAAAACTCCCTGAAGCATAACTTAAGATCTTACGGAGCATAAGTGCTTTTTTTATTACCTTATGATTAACCTTATGTCAAATGTATGATTAACTGGAATTGTAACTTTCTCAAGTGGTATACTTTAAAGATAAATCTGGCAATTAACGAGACTTTAATCAAGGACAAGCCAGTCCTTTGTTTTAGTTCCTGTTTGGATCCAGGTAGCGACTGGGAGCAGTGTAGCCGAGCCGCTCGCGTGGAAGAGAGGTTGAGAAAAAAACACAGATCAGAGAGAACAAGTGCTGCAATATGATGCAAGCAGCCCGGCCTGAGCCCAAGCCATATTTATAATTCATCACATAATAAAAATATCAGCTCCAGCCAGGGAGAGAGAGAGAAGAGAGAGAGAGAGAGAGAGAGAGAGAGAGAGACAGAGAGACAAAGAGAAAGAGAGAGAGAGCTTCGAGCATCCTGCTTTCTCTCATGCCCTCTGTTCTTCTGATGTTTGTTTCTCTCCTCTTTTCCAAACATACTGGCCTATCTGTGTGCATTTATAGTTTAGGAGCGAGCTTTGGTATCCAGGGCAGCAGTAATTAGGAACTGCTATATAACATGACAAACATCAACAGTAGACAGACAGCCAAGGTTTCCTCAGACACCACCATGAGACAATTTGCTGCGTTTAGACAAAACACTTGTCTTATACTTTAAGATTATCAAAATGTGAACAATCCTATCAGAGCTGATCTAAATGTACAGAATGAGACTGGCCGAAGGTTTTTTATATCACTACATCGTGACTATGGTGGCCCTGTGGCAGTAGCATGCAGCGCTGCCAGCGTGACTGCGTGGTGCCCACCCAGTACCCTCATCATGAATAACAGGGTGAGCTCACAGACACTCTTGCATCCTCATGAGGACACAGTCACATGGGGTGACATTAGTCGCCCCTCTCAGATGTTCTTTTTTCTGTTGGGGGTTGGGGCTGTCTGGAAACTGCGTGATGACTAGGTGTGACTAGGCTATGTGGGAATGTAACATGAGGGCAATAGATTGGTGTGTGTGGGTGTGGGTACTCTCAAATGCATTTAGCCTGTTTTTTTTTTGTTTTTTTTCTGAAAATGATTCAGTCTGAAAATGATGATCAACAAGTGAGTTATGCAACCAAAGCATTAAACAACTATTGTGGTAAAGCAAATGTGGTCAAGGAATGAAATGATATGCTAAATAATGAGTGATAACAATATCGCTTATAACAAATCAATCCTCTAGACAGTCTTAAGGGCACCCAAAGGTTAAATTAGGGTTATTATTATTTCCCATGGTACATCCAATCCTAAAGATAATACTCACACAAAGCACAGATGCTGAACACTTGCTGCTAAAAGCTACTTCAATGTCCTGTATAGATTTCATAAGCACCATACAGATACAATGCTTATATGAGGCTGTGGATACTGCCACAGAGTTTCCACATTGTGTTTAAATATGAAATTGTCTTCATGATCAAAAGGAGAAAGTCTGAGTGTAAAAAAGTCTTGTCTATTTATCTTGCCATTTTATATCACTCTGTTTTTCTTTCCAGACTCATTTTTTACTCTCCCACTCACTAACCCACTCGTTCTCTCTTCTCTCTCCCTCCATCTTTCTCTCTCTCTCCTCTCTGGGAGGCTGGGTGATAGGAGGCTCTTGGCTGGAGCTGACGGTAGTGGTAATTAAACAGACAGGAAATGTACTCTCTAAATGTGGCCTGCTTCACAGAGTGCTGTCTGGTGACGATGCCCTCTAGACAGCATAGCTGACTTCAAACCCCCACTGCTATCCCAGAATTCCACACTCTCCTTCAAACCCCCACCACTATCCCAGAGTTCCACTGCTATCCCAGAATTCCACACTCTCCTTCAACTGCTATCCCAGAATTCCACACTCTCCTTCAAACCTCCACCACTATCCCAGAGTTCCACTGCTATCCCAGAATTCCACACTCTCCTTCAAACCCCCACCACTATCCCAGAGTTCCACCGCTATCCCAGAATTCCGAACTCTTCTTTCGCTCCGGCTATTCTCAACTCCTCTAATCTTCCCCTTCTTCCTTCTGTCATAAATCCCTTCTAGTTTCTTGTTTATTCTCCTGCAGATGGTTCCCTACATTCTACTCCTCCTCTCTACTTCCGCTACTCTGTTCTGCAGCCCTTCTTATTAGGTTTTATTCCTCCTCTTTTCTCTCTCTCTCTGTTTAGATCAGTGATATGAATGCTATCTGTTGCCACGCCCCTCTGGGAGATCTCTCTCTCTCTCTCTCTCTCTCTCTCTCTCTCTCTCTCTCTCTCTCTCTCTCTCCTCTCCTCCATCCCTTGTATATGCTCATATTTCCTGTTGGCCTCCATTGTCCATTCCTCTGCCCACATCAGGTTCTTCTGTTTTCTTTCCTGGTAGTTACCGCTATGTCATTCTCTCCTACTCTCCATCTTGTTCTCCCGTCTTTCTCTCTGCATCCCTCCATCTCGTATCTCCCTGGCATGCTGACACAGGCTGGGTCTGCGTTTAGTAGAGTCAGCAGAGAAGAGGGGGAGTGGGGCGGGGGAGAGGTGGCATTAGAGAACCAAAACACAGGAGAAGCCTGCTGCCTCTGCCCTCCCTCTCTCCCTCTCTCTCTCTCCTGAGTGACTGCCCAGAGCACCATGCTAACATAAAGACACTGTCCCTTCCTGTCCAGTCCTGACCCTTCTGCTTCCTCCTTCTGTCCTCCTCCCTCATCAGTTCATCTCTTCTATCCCCTCGTCCTCTCCTCTGACCGCCCTCCGTTCCCTCGCCTCTGATCTCCTGTCCGTGTCCACGTGTTTATGATAGGAGCTGGGCCTGGGTCAGTCTGTCTGGCTGGCCCTGGCGGCTCTGTGCTGTGCTGTGCTGCGCTATCTGAGGAAGCGTACAGGCTCTGGATCAGTGAAAGCAGCGAGATGAAACCCTCTCCCTCTCGAGCGTTCTAATAGAATCCCAGCAGAATGGCAGCACACGCTTCTGTGAGGGGGCCTTGAATGGGGGAGGGGGATATGTGTAACTGAGAGAGAGAGAGAGGGGGATAGAGAAGAGAGGGATGAAGAGAAGAGAGAGGGAGAGGAAGTAGAAAGGAGGTGGTGGCCGGCTTATATAAGGGTTTGCAGTGCTATCTGGGTGTGATGTGATGCATTCTCATTCAGAGCACAACAGAAGAGAGAGAGAGAGAGAGAGAGAGAGATGGGAGGGAGAGAGAATGGAGAGATTGCACTCCTAAGGGAAAGAGAAGAAGAGAGATAGTAAGGAAAAGAGGGATGAGACTCAGAGGAGGAGTGTGAGGAGTTCTGGGCTGTTAATATTATCCCTGCGTACAGCGCAGAGTGAAGTCTCTGTAAGATTTAGTAGTGCTCTGTGTCTATGCAGTGGTGCTTTGCTCTGTGCTAGAATGGTAAGGGCTCATGCTCTCTTACGTATATGGTGTTGCATTGTAATGGCTTGTCTTTTGCTTGTGTTGTATTATACTGTACTGCAGTGGGCCGAATTGTGCTTGTTATGGTGAAGGCTACTGGTTCACAGATGTATTGAGCTGCATTGTGTTTTGTATAATGTTGCTGTGCCTTTGTAGGATGTTAGTGAGGGTGGTGCCGTGCTACGCAGCGCGGCGCGCCGTGTTGTGTGATTAGTGGCATACTACGGCGCTGTGCTATATGCAGCTGTGTGCAGTGGACATGGTGTACCTGCTAACTCCTGGGGCTGTGCCAGAGGAAGAGAAGTAGAGAGAGAGAGAGAGAGAGAGAGAGAGAGGGAGAGAGGTGAGAGAGAGAGGTGAGAAGAATGATACAAAAGTGATGGAGGAGAAAATAGAGGGAAAGAGAAACTGTGTGTGAGTGAGTGAGAGAGAGAGAGTGAGAAAGAGAGAGAGAGGGGGGGGGTTCAGGTACAGAAGGCAGGCATACTGTAGGAGAGAGGGGGGGGGTGGGTACAGGTACAGAAGGCAGGCATACTGTAGGAGAGAGGGGGGTAGGGGGGGCAGGTACAGAAGGCAGACATACTGTGTAGGAGTTGGGGGTACAGGTACAGAAGGCAGACATACTGTAGGTGTTGTATTGTGTCAGAAGGCAGACATACTGTAGGTGTTGTATTGTGTCAGAAGGCAGGCATACTGTAGGTGTTGTATTGTGTCAGAAGGCAGGCATACTGTAGGTGTTGTATTGTGTCAGAAGGCAGGCACACTGTAGGTGTTGTATTGTGTCGTGGTCCCACAGCAGTGAAGGGGGATGAAGGGTGGGGCATGTCCTGCTTTCACTGCCTCATTTCTCCATGCCTCTCATTCCATCTCTCTCTCCTCTCTCTCTCCTCTCTCTCTCTTCTTCCTCTCTTCCTCTCATTCCATCTCTCTCTTCTTCCTCTCCTCTCCTCAACTCATCCTCATACTCATTCCCCAAATCTCTCTCTCCTCATTACTTTTCGCTCTTCTTAAAGCAGGGCTTACTGAGTCTGAAATGGAAATGTGTTCTCTCTCTCTCTCTCTCGCTCGTGCTGTCTCTCACTAGTGTGCCTGCTCACTCGCTCGCCAATCTGCTCAAACACTGCCCAAAATAAGTGTGTGTGTGTGTGTGTGTGTGTATGTCTGTATTTATGGGCATGTGTGTGTGTGTGTGTGTGTGTGTGTGTGTGTGTGTGTGTGTGTGTGTGTGTCTGTCTTTAAAGCACATATCATTACATGACACGGTCTGACCACCCCCATGTGACTGTCGTGCCTGTGTCCCCGCTGGCTGTGGCTGGGCGTGTGTGGGGGGAAGGTGAGGGGGATGTGTGTGTGTGTGTGTGTGTGTGTGTGTGTGTGTGTGTGTGTGTGTGTGTGTGTGTGGGGGTGTAAGTGGTTGAGTCATACCAAGGCCGCCTCATGCCTGATGGGGCTCGACAACCTCTATATTTTTGGAGAGGGACAACATCCCTCTATTGCCTTGAGTGACCTCCACTGCCCCCCTCTCTCTCACTCTCTCTCTCTCTCTCTCCTCACTCTCCTCCTCCTCTCTCTCTCTCTCTTTCTCTCTCTCACTCTCTGTCTCTTTCTCTCCTTACTCAACATGGGCTGAAGCAACCCAAACCTGACATCTTAATTAACACACACACACAAAACCCAGTGTCTGCAGCATTCTTGCACATACAATGAATGACCTCTACTGTCATTGCCATCCCAGCTCAGGGTGTTGAGAAAACACTGCCGCATAGGAGACATAGCACCATCTAGTGGTTAGTTGCAAAAATGTATTCATGCTTAAGGAGTAGCACACAGCACAGTTCTTTAGTTTCACCTACAGCACCAAGATAAAGACATTATGTGACAGCTTATACACTCAATACTCAATATCATACTCATAATTTGTCCACTCTATGTTATATTTATAGCCTGTATTGGGATATGACGTCCGGGACTGCTGAGCAGAATTTTATCCATATTTACAGTAATGTAATAACATGATTATCTGTAGATAATAGGCTGTTAGATTTATAGACCCATGTATGATATTTTTATATTGTACATCTGCACTAAAGCCCCTTTTCTGAACCATGTTAACTCTTAATGTCCTAATGGTAATGTTTCTATCCAGTTACAAATGACTGGTTAATGCTGTTCTCTTCTAAATATGATAAGGCCCACATACTCTTACAGGATGAGATAAATGATCATCCAACCCATGAGCCCCAGATGTAAGTGTGTTTAAATAGACACTGGTGCTCACTGTTCAAATGAACTGTGTGTGAACTGGTCAGTTACCCCACCTTCTTTGACAAAAGGCTAGTTCTACCCTGTGTCGCCTAGCATTCTTTGCAAAGATGTATGTACCACACAGTCTAACAGTGAATGGAACTAAGGCTGATCCAACTCACTGTGATCTGCAAGAGGACCACAGCTAATAGATACTTGATGGATAAGGTATCATTCTGTGGCTTGGGATACTATAAAGGATTCTGTATTTAGCAGTTCTAGAAATATGTGAGAACACATCTCAATATCCAAGCAACTTTATTTCTGTTTAAAAAAAAAGACAAAAGTAAAAAGAAAAACAAAAAACAAATAATATCTAATAACACAGATCCATAGTCAGCTGTTATTCATCAGAATAAATCCCTGATTATGTTGTTTACCAAGACAAAGTCAAACAAACTAATACAGCTGATGGAGATCTTTTATTAAAACTGTAGGGAAAATAGACATCAGATAAATCCAAGACATCAGGGCAATTCCCAGAGTACAATATTCAACTAGAATTCACAGCACACAGCATGGAACAGGTTCAATGATTGTAAATGATGATAACTGATTTGTTATCACATTATTATAGAAGATGAGGTTTCTGTTTACAATTGATGTCCTCACATCAATCAGATTTTTGCATTTGGTTTATTCATTGGCTTGCATGTATTGTATAACTTGACTTAAAGGACCAAGATGATAGCCTAATAAGATAAAAAAGCACTTTAGCTCCTCAGTTCCCCAGGCACTGAATCCATGGTCTTAGTGACACCAAGACCAGGAACCTGAACTAAATATTGACATCCTACGCCTAACTCACAAGAACATGCTCAAGTCACACGCATGAATTCATTTCAAAAATCCTTATTGTGTAAAACAAATCAAAATCAAAACAAACAAAATCAGGTTTTCTGCCAAACATCCGAGTCTTTCACAAAAACTCATATTCGCTCATACCCAAGACCACAGACTAGCTCTCCCTCAGTGCTAAATGTTTGTGCTGTGGGTTATGAGAGGGTAGTACTGTATGTTGACATTTCAGCTGCTGTAGGCTCAGACTCAGCCTCGTCGTAACGAGCATGCGGTCAGGATGGAAAGGCTAACAGTAAACATGTCAACAGCCTGGCGGAGCTGACTAATTATGGCAGCAAACAGATAGCCAGCCAGTTCACTCAGTATTGTCCTTGGACACACACACACACACACGTTTATGTACAGGTGGAACACGACGCACACACACACACACACACACACACATGCACACACACACACACACAGACGAAGCCTTTAATTACGAAAGTAGGAAAGCAGTTACATTCGGTGTGAAGTAAAGACAAACTGACATAGAAATGCTATCGCTATAAAAGCTGTAACAGTGGTGAGAAGACAGGTATGCTTCTAGAGAATAAAATGCCTGACACGTACAAAAAGATCAGAGAGAGAGAAATAAACACACTGGAGAAGGGAGGATGAGAGGATGAGGGGATGAGGGGAAAAGAGCCAGGAGAGAGCAGAGCAGCGTGGGCCTGGCCCTCCACTCAGGGCGCCCCCTGCTGGTTTGTGGCGGTGAACTTGAGGCCGTGGCGCTGCAGACGCTGGATGAGGGACGTCCTCGCAAAGGCAGCACCGGGCGTGAAGACTCCACCCCTGGCAACAGCGTAGAGGTTAGCCATATAGCCAATGATCACACACACACACACACACACACACACACACACACACACAAACACACACAAAAATAATGTACATACACAGTGAGCTACACTAGAGCCCCACTGCAGGCCTCACACCTGGCTGTGTTGGAATGCTGGGCTAGGAGCTAGTGAAGTGCTGGGCTAGGAGCTAGTGAAGAGCTGGGCTAGGAGCTAGTGAAGAGCTGGGCTAGGAGCTAGTGAAGAGCTGGGCTAGGAGCTAGTGAAGTGCTGTGTAGAGGAACATACAAGCTGTTCCATTGATAAACATCTTGCCTTAACCCTTCAGAGGCACACTAGCTAGAGAGTCGGAGGCCATAATGTTTCTTACTACTACTACTACTACTAATAATAATAATAATAATAATAATAATAAAATATATATATATATATATATATATATATATATATATATATATATATATATATATATATATATATATTAAACATTATGGTCCTGACAGAATATAACAGCAAAGAGGAGCATTCCCATGATCCTAATCAGGAGTGAGGAACAGGAATAGGTATAGGTAAGTGTTTACTGTGTTTAAGCGTTAGTCGTTTGCACCAATTAAAAGTCTCAAAAAGCTTTTTGTGCGCTCCGGTCCTTCCCTGGGTTCAGTCATTTGAAGTGGCCCAGGGCCTGCTGCTGAGGTATAGGAAGCTCTGTGATGGTGCACAGTGGCAAGTGCATGTAAATGCTTTACACATGCATTATTATAGTTTATATAGCTATTTAGTTTGGGGATAGTGCATTAACTTAACAGTTGCACAGTTAACTGGTTTTTATTTGATTAATTGTTCTAAAGTCACTGGAACTTACAGCATTGTGTGGCTTATTGCTTTTCTACAACTGTTACTACATATAAATGACAAATGTTCATAAAATAAACACACAGCAATGGCAGATAATAATTTATTCATAAATAAAACATTTCCCTCCAAGAAATATAGTTTCTAGCAACCCTAGTGTTTTAAGTTTATGGTTATGGTTATGGTTCTTAGCAGATGCTTTTGTGCAAAGCTGCTTACAATGACATCAATAAACATTATATTAACATTAGATAAACAGTTTATAGTAAAGTCATATGGCCTAAATAAAAGAAATATACATTACTAGACTAAATAGAATTAACAGAATCAAAACAATAACCATAATCATATACAAACTGCGACTCTGTACATAAAATGTATTAGTTAGAAACAAGTTAAACAAATAAGTCTTTAGACGCTTTTTGAAGACCCCAAAGTTATCACTAGAATGAGGAGCATCAGGTAAATGACTCCAACTATGAGCAGTCACCGAAGAAAAGAGTTTTGACTATGCTTGCAATTGCTAGTCAATTATTTTATCATAATCAAAGACCGGGGCTATCCCTTTAGTATGAGCATTTAATTATATTTAATTTCCCAAAGCCTAAGAAGATAACACATCGTGAGCTCCACAGCGTAACAGAGTGCTTGGACAAAAGGGGAATGGCTAGGGGCATGTGCTTAGGGAGCCACATGATGACATCACAAAAATAGCACTGAGATGGACCCCAGAAGGGACACGCAAACGAGGGAGACCCAAAACAACCTGGAGACGAACCATCAAAGGTGAAATGAAGGAGAGAGGTTACAGCTGGAACACCATTGAGAAGAAGGCAAACAACAGAGTCCAATGGAGATCTTTAGTCCTCGCCCAATGTGCCACCCGGCTCAACAAGGACTAACTAGGTAAGTAATTTTCCAAAGCATCTGAATAAGCTCGTTTGCGTCCATTTCCATCCTGGCCACCTGTCTCAGCTTTTAATATGTACCTGTCTTTGTCTCGGTGGTGTTTGCTGATCAAGGTGTCTAATTAGCATCTATTTGGCTACCTACATCCATTACCTGTCCTTCTGATGTGTAGGGGAAATGTGACCCAGAAACGATGAGTTAGTAGAGAAGGGGAGAGGGATTCTGCTCGGAGTGTCTGGAGCTGGTCTGGAGCTGGTCTGGAGCTGGTCTGTCTTTTTACATCACTTTGTTGTCTTCATCATTTCATGTACCAGTCGGCTTTCTGAGTAAATGAACGCGTGACAGTTCCAGTCCAAACTGAGGTCTAAATGAAACATGCCTTCGGGAGACAGATGCCTACGCGAGCCTGAGTGATTGAAGACATCTGCAGCTAGCAGAGATTCCAAGACGAGCGCTCAGAATATGCGCCCAGTCTAAATCTTTTCATTAGATGTTAATCTAAAAAAGGACAATTGAATTGAGACTGAAAAGCTCTACAAAGAGATGCTGTTCATTAAATCCCTTTTCAGCCATGGAGAGCTGTTATGGAGCCATTCTTTCGGCTCTCAATGCCTAGGGTTCTGCATAAAACAATGAACTTTTTGAAGAACCCATGGAGAATGTTCTGAGTGTGAGACTGCTGAGGCAGACTGGGCTGCAGGACTCACCTCTCAGGAAGGGACTGGAGCTCATTCAGGAAGGTCATGGCCGCCTGCACCATGACGACAGGGGTGACGACATAGCCTGGCTCTAGGGAAACCATAGTGACAGTAACCAGGGTCAGCAATGCCCACAAAGGAAATGACCTTTGAGTGAGAGCTTTGAGATAAAGGTGTGGAGGTGGTGTGGGAGAGAGAGAGGAGGGAGAGAGGGAGGGAGGAGAGAGAGAGAGAGAGAGAGAGAGAGAGAGAGAGAGAGAGAGAGGGAGAGAGAGAGAGGGGAGAGGGAGAGAGAGAGGGAGAGAGAGAGGGAGGGAGAGAGGGAGAGGGAGAGAGAAAGACAGAGAGTACCTGCTCCTCTGATCTCTGTGGTGATTCGGCCGTCGGGCATCCCTTGGCTGGGGTCGCGGCCTTTCGTGTAGCCTTCACCGTAAAACGTCATCCGGAAGCTTGTGCCTTCCATCTAAGTAAAAAAGGGAGGTTTTTTAGTCTCCCAAAAAGAAACCCAGGTCCAACACACAAACAGTGTTTGTAAAAAAGTAAGTTCTCAATGAAAATACAGAAGGACTTCTGTCCTCTAAATCAGAATTTATATTTGGATCTTATTATCTATATTTTGAAGAGGAGAATTCAATATTTGAATTGCTTAAATTTTTCTCTGGCTCCTGAAATCCTGAGTATTTTTGGCCTGAGGGAAAGGCACCTCAGCATCACAACAGCATTTCTGCTCATTTGAACACTAAGTACTGCTAACACACCCGAACCCCGACCACTACAGGGACCCACCTGCTTCTGGGTCGGCCCGGCTTTGGAGAACAAACCCCAGGAGAAGAATGCTGGGCACTGAGAGAAAGAGGGGTAGAGAGAGAGGGTGAAAAAACCCCGTGGGTGCGTGTGACCTTAGCCAATGAGGTCGCTGGCCATCAGCAGTGTGTCCAATCAGACAGCTGCATGGTTATGATGAAGTAGGCCTCGAGAGGTCCAAGATGCGGGTTCACCTACTTTAATCAGCAGGTGCCGGCCGAGGCTGAACTTGACCAGCAGCCAGAAGAAAAACCCTGAGAAGAGCAGTTTCAAC
>NC_063196.1:33564216-33621716 GCF_017589495.1 Alosa alosa | reverse complement strand
CAACCCAACTATTTCATCTCTAAATCAGATGGCCCACTCCATTGGTACATTGCCTGCCTACCAGGGAAGCCCAGGGGAGATTATACACATCTACAGCACACTGAAATGACACACTAAAGTGACAGTATAAGTATATATACTCTTTTGATCCCGTGAGGGAAATTTGGTCTCTGTACTTATCCCAATCCGTGAATCAGTGAAACACACTCAGCACACAGTGAACACACAGTGAGGTGAAGCACACACTAATCCCAGTGCAGTGAGCTGTCTGCAACAACAGCGGCGCTCGGGGAGCAGTGAGGGGTTAGGTGCCTTGCTCAAGGGCACTTGCTGACATCATAGGCGACACCTGCTGCACATGAATCAGTCGGGCAACCCATGACGTTAGCCCGTTGAGGGTGAATGAGAAAGGCCACCGGCAGCACAAGAAAGATGGCAGTGCACCATGAGACTAAAAGCATTTCGCTCAGTCGCTACAACCAAACCTTCAGCGCTGTAAACACAATTCTTGGATTGGATTCGATTACATTCAACTTTATTGTCATTGTGCAGAGTACAAGTGCAGAGACAGCGAAATGCAGTTTGCGTCTAACCTGAAGTGCAAAAAAGCAGAAAAGTGCAATGTGATACACACAGTATATTCTGTATGGCTGTTGAGCCCCTGGTTCTGATCTCGCTAAAGGTTGGGTGCCTGTGCTTTGATTGCCTCTCTGCAGCAGGTGCATCAGGCTTCTCTGTGTGGAGTGGCATCCTAATTAGCAGGACGGTATAAGGTAGGGACCACACTCGACATGAGGACACAGCAGTGGCTTAGAGACGCACAGCTGCTCCAGTCTGGCTGGCTTTCGACGCTCATTCATTTTAGCCGCTAGCACACAGGTGTGTTTAAAACTCTTTATTCCATTCGTGCTACTCACAAGCTATGTGTGGCCTCCCCTTTCAGATCACGATGCTCTGAGCTACCAAGCGTGCACAACAATAGCTGTTTGCTCTTGATGAAAGTTTCGAATGAAAACATTTGGCTGATGTGATTTGTTTTGGGGATTCTGTTTGTTTGCAGTCTTTTTAGCTGGCTTGTGCAATGCATCACTGTCAAATACGCTACTTAAAACAAAATAGTCTATAGCCACTCTACATCCAGTGCTTTAAGCTCTTGAAGCTTCTGAGACTCATTTGCCTGAGTGGGGATCTGGCAGCGGAACTTAGTGACTCAGCACTGAAGCAATCACGGGGGAACATGCGTGTTAACAGTGGCCATGATGTCCGTGTAAAGCAGGCCCTGGGCAGCGAGCTGAACTTAGTGACTCACCACTGAAGTAATCACGGGGGAACATGCGTGTTAACAGTTGCCATGATGTCCGTGTAAAGCAGGCCCTGGGCAGCGAGCTGCCCTCAGCACGGAGCATGGCGCAGGGGGCGTGTTGCAGAGATGCTCGTGGGGGAACATCGTATCCTCGGCCTCAGCTGAAGAAAGAAACCACGAACCCCATACTGTATAGACTAAACTGACCACTGATGTGTGAGCTGCGTCACTGACATACTGAGGAGAATGAATGGAAATGTTTACTGTCCAATGTTTACTGTCCATTTACTCTTATATGCTTACTGTATTGCTTTTGTTGTTGGTCCAATTGTAAAACACAAAGGGGGCAGTTATCATCCCATTGTAGCCATACTGAGTCCTGTAGGGTGCAGTCTGGTGACACCATGCACTGACTCTGATCTAATTCTAAAAGCTTGACATGTGAGTGGGTACAGTGTAAGTGTGGGTAAGTGTGAGAAGACACTGCAAGTTCATTCTACAGATATATATTATATACTAATATTGTACAGATATATATTATATACTAATATTGTACAGATATATATTATATACTAATATTCTACAGATATATATTATATACTAATATTGTACAGATATATATTATATACTAATATTGTTCTAGTCTAATTGTGTGATAGTCACCTTCAACAGAAATAATATTTTAGCTGAATGGTATCTCATTTGTATTCTGTGCAATAGTAACTCAGTTCAATGATAACTCATTTGTATTCTGTGCTTATTTAAAATTGTAAGTTGCTATATGTGCAACAGTAACATAGTCCTTTTCAACAGACTCAACCCAGTGAGTGCGATAGCACTGATGGTAAAGCTACTGCACCTGTGGTTCTCCGCAGATGTCAATGTAGTGTGCCCCGTTCTCAACGCACGCTTTGACCACCGGCTCCCCATAGAACCTGTACTGAGGAAAGAGGACAACACTGCAAACTTGTTAATGCATCTATGCCACAGTAATGAGCAAGAGTGTGTGTTTGGCTTCTACATAAACAAAATGGCTGGCCTCCCGGAGGGAATGGACTTTTGTTTCGCAACGCGTGCACTTTCCAAAGCATCTCAGAGGTGTACGAAAGCATCTGTATGCTGAGTTTACAGACAATAGTGGCTATTTTTGTGGTTCAATGCACTTGCAGTTAACACCGTTTTGAGTTTTGTCTATGCTGCAACGCTGCATATTATGAGCCATTGTCAATACTTAAATCTAGGACTAGACACACTATGGACAGATTATTTATTTTCTTTCTCTCTTCAGTCACTGTGTGTGTGTGTGTGTGTGTGTGTGTGTGTGTGTGTGTGTGAGAGAGAGAGAGAGAGATGGAGAGAGAGATAGAGAAAGAGAGAGAGAGAGACAATATAAGATCTGGACTTACTGGCCCCACACAGTTCAGCACAATCACAGCCTGTTTGCACATGATGGCCAGGGATTCTGGTTGACGAACATCGGCCACAATGACCTCCACTGCGCACTTCAGCTCTGGTGTATCTGCTCAACAAAATCACAAGTACAATTATGGAGGAGGACCTCTGTAAAACCGTGGACGCCAGAAAACCGATATATATATATATGACGATATTGCACATATTTAAGGAATACCATGTAATCCACGAAGGACATTGTTTTTTTAAAATATGCAGTAGACATTAAAATAGCCACCTGGGTTGACCCATGCGGCGGCGGCCACACGCGCCGCCAGAAAACATATTTCAAATCAGCCCTGATGAATAAATGGGTTACGAGAAAAAAATTATTGGAATCAGTCGTAGTTTTCACTATTTAACACAAAATAACTAGGCCTATAGCCTAGTTAGTCAGTATTGCATGAACACCTAGATATTCTTCACGTAGCCTGCCTACCGAGGGTATTCGCAACATGGTTGAGAACGTTCTCAAGTTTCCTCCTGCTTCGTCCTGCTACCGCCCATTTCAGGTTCCCCTCCGGTCCCTCGCTGATTGCCTTTGCGACCTCTTCCACGACAAATTGTCCAGTAAAGCCACTAGCTCCGAAAATTACAACATGGTAGGGTCTTCTGCTTGAAGTGGTCACAGTCGCCATTGTTAGACTCAGCGTGCTGTGCTGACAGATATGAGACACGGGACGTGTCGTTTCTACAACTAATCTTGTGGGATTAGAATTAGTGTAGCCTGTTGCATGCTTGCAGCTCAATATAGTTGTGCTTACTGAGAACATAGGTTGCAATTTATTCATCTGACTGGCGTTTGAACATAGGAAAAACCTCGTTTCAACTATAGGAGGCTACTTTTCGTAAAAACCCAATTCTATATGATTCCAAAGGCCAGTGGTATCGCAATACTTCACATTAAAATGGAGCGACAGTGACATCTTGTGTCCAGAGATTGAAATGGTGTGGTATCTGCGACCAAAGTTGTCATCAAAAAGTTTGTTTGGCAGAGGGCCCATGAAAAACTTGTAAGACTTTGATACACGTAACAATTTTGTCTTTGGAGCATTTGGGGTCACAATGAGGTAATAGCCTATGTCAGTGTTTTTCAACCACTGTGCCAGGGCACACTAGTGTGCCGTGAGAGATCATCAGGTGCGCCGCAGAAAATTATCCAAATGTCACTCACTGGTCCAGAAAAGCAACTGTTGCATCAAAGAATTTATAACCACATGCTCTCATTGATTGTATGATTGCACTATTTGTGGTATGCAGGCATTGTACAACGGGGGCCCCATATCCAGTATTCAGAGAATCCTCACATATCCAGTTCATAACAACAATTAAATTAGATATAGTCACCTACAAATAAAACAGAGGGTGCTTGTTTTATTGAGCAGGTCTTGCATAGAAGCCATAATAAGGCCATATCTGTGTATTATTTGAAATTTTAGGCTATGGTATGTTTATTTTTTCTTCACACAGGATGTTAGTGTGCCGTGGGACATTTTAAGTGTCAAAAGTGTGCCGTGGCACAAAAAAGGTTGAAAAACACTGGCCTATGTCATAATGAATAAAGTTAAGAGAAGACTTGGCTGAGTAGCATAACTCTTGAAACTAGTATTCTGTATTTTTCTTGAGCAAAAATGATTCAGGATGTTACGATTATGAATCGATATGCGATTTTATATCATGGCACATAAACATAATTTTAGCCATACAAAAACTATACAAAAAGAAACCATATGTCTGACAGCACTGAGTGTCTGAGAACCGCACCAACGCAGTTCCAGTTTTACTGAGGACCTTCTTCAAGACTGCAGAAGTCCAAACAACAATATTAAGGAATTAAAAGCAGATGCAAGAATATGAAAATGGGGTTTTAATTCAAATTTATTTTTAATTATTAAAAATAATCAAAATGGATTGCTGCATCATTTAGTCTTCTTTGGCACTGCAGCGGTTCAGTTTTCGAAGGAACTGGAAAATACTTCAAATAAATGAAAATTACATCATCAGTAACTTTCAAATAAGCTGAATGCAGTATGCATTTGCATTTTCTACAGCTGCTTATGTCAGTTCATCTAATTTCTCTCATCTGAAATGCATTCTTCAAGCTTGGGCTTCAGAACTGTGACTTGCCCAAATTGCTGTTGTCCATTGGTGGTGCATGAAGGCATTGCAGGTGGTCTCTGAGCATGCATTCAATAATGTAGTGTCAGTTTTACCTCACACCTCACAACAACAGACATCAGGGCACTCCCTGAGGCACAGTCAGTTAAAACTAATGTAGAGTTTCAAGCCAAGGGCAGTGGCAAAATGTGCGCTTATGGACTAGGCTGGAGCCAGGCCCTGTTTCAGGTTCAGGATTTCATTCAAGCTTTACAGGGAAGACTGACACCATCTAGTGGTAGAGATAGGCACAAAAAAGACAACCCAGACAGTTGTTACTGTAATAGTATGGTGCCCTGTTTATCTATCTATAATTAAACATAAAGCAGGCATGTTGGGATGCTCAGAAGATATTTTGCAATTCTCATCAAGAATATTCTGATAGCCAAACAATAATATCCCTAAGAAATGAAATTAATTGAATTACTCATGCAGAAATGTGACCATGGATTTCTATTGAATTTATTTATGGTAGCTAGGAAAATGAAACTAATACAAATGGTCACAGTGGGTTGGTGGGCCTGCTTAGTCCTCTTGCACTGCAGCAGTTCCGTTGTCCGAGGAAATGGAAAAACCTACAAACAAAAGAAAACGTTTCACAGAGTTTTTGCAATTTCTATTACAACATCAATAACTTGGAAGTATTCAAAAACGGCTTTCTGTTGAGCTGACAGGTATAAGTTTACATTTCCCCCAACTTCTTGTGTCAGTTCATCAGCAACCTCAAGTCTAGTACATTCTTCAAAGAGATCGTGTTAACTGTTTTGTGTGGTTGCAATCTCACCTCTCTTTAATGCTTCTCGTCTTTTTCCTCTCTTGCTCTACCCCGCTGTCACCTGCTGCTAGGGACTCAGAGGACAATGTGCTGGTAGCCTCTGGACTTTGACCATCAGCATCCAGATTCACCATCAAGTGCTCTGCCACAGCACTCTGTGTCAAAGAGAGAGAGAGAGAGTGAGAGAGAGAGACAGACAGACAGACAGTAAGAGAGAGGAGCTTGACTGTCATTAGGTTGCTGCAATACTTTTCCTTCAGCTACATATTTACTGACTGCAGCAGTCAGACTGGACTTCTAATTCGCTAATATTGTCCAACTTCTGCCTGACACCTAAATATGTCCAACATGTGTGTAGATTACATACACAAAAGAAAGAAAACTGCTCCATCCTGCTTCAATGACTACCGCCCTGTGGCACTGACACCCATCATCATGAAGTGCTTTGAGCGGCTTGTCATGTCACATATCAAAGCCATTCTCCCCCCCACCCTGGACCCCTTCCAGTTTGCATACCGAGCCAAGCGGTCTACAGAGGATGCAATCTGCTCTGCCCTCCACCCAGCCCTCACCCACCTGGAAAAAAGAGACTCATATGTGAGATTGCTGTTTATAGACTTCAGTTCTGCATTCAACACCATAATACCACAACAACTCATCTGCAAACTTGACAAACTGGGACTCAGTACCTACCTCTGCAACTGGCTACTGGACTTCCTCTGTCAGAGGCCCCAAGTAGTACGTGTTGGCAACAATACCTCAAGCAGCATCACACTGAGCACAGGGGCCCCAAGGCTGCGTGCTCAGTCCGCTGCTCTTCACCCTGCTGACGATGACTGCACTGCAACCTACAGCAACAATCACATAGTGAAATTTGCTGACGACACAACTCTGGTGGGTCTCATCACCAAGGGCGGCGAGACTCAATACAGGTTGGAGGCTCGACCATCTGACCACGTGGTGCAGGGACAACAACCTCCTGCTGAACGTCAGCAAGACCAAAGAGATTGTTGTTGACTTCCGGAGAGGTCACACCCAACACCTGCCACTGACCATCGACGGTGCTGTGGTGGAGAGAGCGAGCAGCACCAAATTCCTGGGGTGCACATCAGTGAAGACCTCTCCTGGACCACCAACACTGCATCACTGGCTAAGAGAGAGCTCAGCGCCTGTACTTCCTGCGAAAACTCAGGCGAGCAAGTGCTCCACCAGCCATCATGACCACATTCTACCGAGGCACCATTGAGAGCATCCTCTCCAGCTGTATCGCTGTGTGGGGCGGAAGCTGCACTGAATACAACAGGAAAGCCCTGCAGCGCATAGTGAACACAGCTGGAAGGATCATTGGTGCTTCACTCCCCTCCCTGAAGGACATTTACACCACCCACCTCACCCGCCCAAGGCGACCAAAATTGTGAGTGATGCAAGTCACCCGCTCACAATCTGTTTGATCTACTGCCCTCTGGGAAGAGGTACAGAAGCCTGTGCTCCCGCACTACCAGACTCACCAACAGCTTCATACACCAAGCTGTAAGGATGCTGAACTCTCTCCCTCCTCTCCCCCCTCCACCCTCAGCTACATAACATCCTGGACATTGGACCCACAATGGCCGCCTGCACTACTCCACCTGCACACTTGAACACTTGCACACTTGTACACTTTACAACTTGGTGTTGTTGTCCTGAAAACACAACACTTCTGCTGCTCTTACATAACTTGCACCACTATGCCACTTTCTTTATTATTTAGGTCAAACAGTATTTTATAGTATTTTACAGTATTTGCACTAGTATTTTATTGACTGTCTATGCACAATTTCAACAAAATTTTGCTGCTCTTATTTTTTTATTATTATTATTATTATTATATGTGCCCTCTTATTTACTTATTTACTTACTTTTTTGTTTACTTGAATGTTATGTTTGTCTGTGGACTTAAAATTGGTCAAATATGTCTTGTCTTCACCGTGGGATAGTGAGAAACGTAATTTCGATCTCTTTGTATGTCTGGAACATGTGAAGAAATTGACAATAAAGCTGACTTTGACTTTGATACACCATAAAACTCTATCCTGGGTTATACTGGTGAGGAGTATGACATGGTTCTGATGGTCTGATGGTTCTTTCACCTGCGTGGAATGTTCTGAAACACTTTCTAAGTCTAGGTCCTCTTGTTCTCTCTTGCACTGTATGGGAGGCAGAGGGGCAACTGGGTTGCAGAATGCTCTCAGAAGGGGTGGGTTCAAAGGGAGGAGCTTGGCTGGCAATGGGGGTAGCTTGGATGGCAGAGGAGGAAGTTGTGATGGCAGTAGAGGGAGCTTGGATGGCAGAGGAGGGAGTTGTGATGGCAGAGCCAGTGTCGCAGCACTCTGTATTGTTGAAAGAAAAATAGCATTTTGTAATTGACGACGCTTCAAGGGTGAAAGGCTGTACTGATACTAATGCACCAACAATATATGAGATGAAATGACAGGAGCTAGGATGTTCCTTTCCTCCGCATCCTCTATCATATCCATAACTTATGAGTACTGTGCTATCTTAGGAAATTATACATTAAGAACTAGACACTAATATTTTGACAAGATAGATCAAAACAGAACTGCATCTTTTTTGCAGTAACTCACAATGTTCTGGCGTCCTCCATTTTCTGCTGTATTCCAGAGCTGAGCGACTCTGGCCACTGCGTCTCTGCTCTGCTGCCTGGTGATGGTGTCCAAGTGTAAAACTTGCTCCCTCCACGTTGCCCACTCCAAGCTGTCCTCTTCTTCCTCTTTCTTCACCCACTCCTCAAGCTCCACCATTCTCATGCGGTCCAGGGAATGTATTACCCTGGGTAGCTGAGCAATAGCGTCTTTGAGCATTGCACACTCTCCTTCTTCCCTTTTTTGATGGGAGATGTGTTTCTTTCCCTCGTTCCATTTCTCCATTTGTGTGACCCGCGTCTGTCTACCCTCCAGCAGGACCGCTAACTTCCTCTCTCTTTCCCCCTGTCTGCTCCTCATCACTTGTTTCATCTCTCTCCTCATGCTTTCTATGGCCACCTTCAAAGCCTGTTCTTGACCTGTTGCAGCATCCCGCACAACCTTCAGCGTCTCAGCCCTGAGGTCTAAATTAAGCCTTGGTGAGCTAAGTCTGTGAGGTTCTGAAGAAAGATGCATACGTTCCAGATCCTCTGCAGAAATTAATTTGGAAGTGAACTCAGTCAGGTCCTGCAAGTGAAATGTGAGGTGATCACTGATCAGTACTGTGATTTACATTCCAACTTTATCTAAGATAGGTTTCTTTTTTTATGTGCAATACATTTTCCGAGTCTTACCCCATCAAAGTCCTCTGCACTGGATTTGACCTGGGAGGTTGCTCTCCCTTTGGTCGCTGGTGAATTACTGTTCACATGGGCCTAAACATAACCTTTTTCCACAATGTTTAAGGTGAAATGGGTAGACCTAGCATTTATTATTACTCTACTTATTATTTGGAAACGCACAGTAGACTAGTATGATTCATTTAAAAAGTGGAAAGATAGGGGGGACTTATAAAAATCAAATAAAATTACCGAAATTCCTCCAAACTCACCATAGTGAAGAAGACGCAACCTCTTGATTGTAGGACAAAATGTGAATTCGCTATATTGATAGGCTACGGCAGAACAACTCTCTAGTAAACTTCCTTTCCTCGATCGGTCTGTTTGTGTGTTGCTTTGCGCTCCATCCAGAACAGATGCATGGAGTTTTAAGTGCGTCGTTTATGACGTTTATGACAGCAACATTATTGCGTAGTAAATAAGCAGCAAAGATTCTTTCAGTTCATTCAAAGATCCTTGATTAGGCCTACTAACTCACTGGTTCAATCGCTGTTTTACGCACATGCCTATAGATGTTTGTTATAATTCATTGTTTTTCAAACTCATTGTCATTGTATAAATATTAGGCTGTTAGTTAATCAAAATAATATGGGATCCTGAACTGTATCAACAGGCATAAAGGATATTGTCCCAATTGGACTCGCAGCAAGCGTGGGGGATGTGGGTGTTATAACGTACACACTTTTGCTGGAACGCGATTCTATCCCCCACACTTTTTGTCAGATTAAATTGAAAGTAAAATATGGAAATAAACGCTCCCGTAAAGAGTTGGAACCGTATCTACCATAACGCACACACAGAGAGACACAATAGGTCTGTTGATTTGATTGAACGGTCATCCAGCCAATCACATTAAGTTAACCAGTGAAGAACTAGAGCCGCTCTGATCAAATTCAAAGTGTGCGTCTTTAAAGGCTGTGCTGCTGCTTGGGTCTGCATTATAACGTCTGCAGTGAGCAGATTTCAGGTAGAATTGAAATGATAATTGTTACCACTATGCTAATTTAGTAAACCAAAATTCACTGTCTGACTGACAGTTTTTGTCACAATGTAGAAATGCAGGGAGTCAAAGTGAAATCGGGGGTGCGCGCACCAAGGCACTCATTGTTTCTGCAGAAAGACCTTGGCCCTATTGTATAGCGGTAAGAGTGACGATAGCTCACGTGTAGACAATCATTTAATCAGCTTTTCGTTTTTATTCTTCTGGTTAATTAAATTAGTTCATAAATGTGTGTTTTTTCACTCTGCCGTTCTGTCCCGATGTGATAATGAGGCTAGTTGGCCTCCTCATCCTCTTGTGCCGATTGCTGTCCTCGCATGGACCTCTGAGCCCACTGGCAACTTTTCGATCTCTTGCCTATTAACCTCCATGGATACACAGTGTACTCCGCTCAGTTAGCTGTTACATACATGCTAACGCGTATAAAATGGAGCAGGGTACTCAGCTGGCCTTAAAGACTTATATCTGTTAGCCGATATATTTTTCCTATAGGAAATAGCCTATTAGGGAAACATATGGACCAATGCCAATCTCAGCGGACAGGGATAACATCACAATTGTCAATTTTATTTATTCATACATCCTTTCTTTCCTTCATTCTTTCTTTCTTTCTTTCGTTGTTTATCAGTTAGCTTTACAGGTGCGTTTTCCAAAAGCATAGTTTCTAACTACGATGCATCTTCCAAATCTCAGTTGACAGCTGCGTGACACGTTACAGATACGTTAACGATACGAAATATGGTATTGAAATTATGTTGGCCACATTTTAGTAAGAGCTAACACATGCTCTTATTTTTTACTTTTCCAAAATTAAAAACGTGATATGTGACAATGTGATTAAGTGTTTGTGCATGCGTAACTCTACTCACATTTGGCAGTGACACTACCAAGATAGTTGCTATCATAGTTAGCAACTATGCTTTTGGGAAATGGACCCCTGTAAAGCAGGGAAAAAAGCGAATTGACATTTCGATATCCATGAATCAATGCAACATTAGGCCTACAGGCTATACAAACATAGCATCAATGTAGGCAGGCCTTGAAATATCTAACACCCAAATATTTTATATACTGATATTATTTTATACTTTCAAAAATATGTTACTGTCGTTTTAAATAATCAAATATTAAACACTGTGATCAGAGATTTGGTGCTACTTTCTGTGGGCAAATTGGAAACGAGAACATTCGAAAGATGCTTTGTTTTTTCTTCAGACTACAGGGCAGCCATGCACAAAGCAGCAGCTCTCTCTTTTTCCACCACTGCTGCAGTTTTCAAGCAGGTTGGGTGGTTGTGCACGTCGCCTGATTGCACTCAGAAAACATGGGGAGGGTTTCTGGGGCCCCTGTCATTGTTGGCCTAACTAGGGGAATGGCCTGGCCTAGTGTGAGAGAGAGACTGGGCACTGCATTCTCCCTGACCACCTGTCAGCACACATCCATCAGTGTGTAAGCCCTAATGGTTTTCCTGGGAGCATTTTGTTATTACTCAGACAGTGCAACACATAAAAGGGTTATGGATTAAAACAAAAAAACAGTAATATTAGATGAACAAATGTTGACAATGCATCCCATATTCACCTAAAATAATGTAAATCCATTCTGAGTTATTTATTTCACTTTAGATTCACAGTCAAATGGAATACAAGATGAAAAGAAATACTTTTCGATTAACACTCCTCCATGTTTTTAACATCTACTGCTGGCAAACGTCTACATTTTCTTCTGTATTCTACAGACTAAGTCTAAACTAGCAAGGGATCTAGAGTTTACATAACACATGCATTGTCAAGTGCAAAAAGTCCTGAAAGTCTCTACCTTCTGACTTACTGTCCCTTCTATGTGACGTAATTGAGGTAAACCACTGAGTTTAATGCAGAAAAATAATATAGGAAATACATCATGTACTGCAATACGTTCCATTTTTGGATTGCCGTTCAAAAAAGCAATCTGTAGGCAACAAAAAACAAAAACAAAATCAGATAATAAAAAAACCCATGAAATCCAATGGGCTTAGCATCTGACCTCAACTCTTTTTTCTTTGTCAGTGTGCAGGTCCTTTTGTAAGTCCACATCCTGGGATGGGATCAGAATCCATACGTGATCTCACGCATGGCTGCACGCATAACCTTAGTCAGCAGTGTTGAAGCATGCCCTTAACCTGACATTGATGTGGAACACGTGCTAATGTCCCCATATGCAAACTTGGCGAGCCAGCCCAGGCACTCTGGCTCCCTCCTCTCCGTCAGCTACAGCGGCAGGACTTCACAATCATGTTGGAGAGGTGCTCCACCTTAGGGTTGCGGCCAGAGAAGTAGAGGATGGTGAGGGGCTCCATCTCCTGAGGAACACAGCAGGGTGAGATGGACGCATCTGGGTTCAGCGTCTGGTACAGACTCAGCAGCTGTTGGTATCAGAGAGAGAAGACATGGTGGTAAGCCAGGAGTAGACCCATGTTCAACGTTCAATGTTTATTGGCATGTGTAAAAGGCAGTGTACTAAGTACAATCAAATTCTTACTTGAATGCTTCTTCATACTCGAAAACTAACTGGATAACCATGCAATAAAAATACTTGTAAGAGCATTCTTTACAGAATAACATAATGTCACAATAATTGTGCTCACAGGCTAAACCATAAACCGGACTGAAGTGAATGCCTTAAACTCAAACTATAGCTCGGCGAGTTGTGATGGTCTCTCATTTGACTAATTAATTTCTCTACATCTGCTTCAACTGTTCACGATATTCAAGTGACACCAACCTCTGCTTTGATGTAGTGTAATAGGTGTAGCCTACACTGCTTTTGACTACACCACACTGTTTGGAAGGACAAAGTAGTCAAAAAATAGCAGACACCAACAAAGTCCTAGAGGTATGGTGTCCTTACCGTACTATGGGTGGCGTCGGAGCTCTGCATGTAGGGGCAAGGCCCAGAGCAGTAGTTGGCATAGTAACCCTTGGGTTCATGTATCCATCTCCAGTCCAGGTCGCGTCGGAAGTCGATGTAGAGCGAGCGGACACAGCAGTTCTCCTCGTAGTTACTGACGGAACAGATCCGGGGACAAAGAGACATGAGCGGAAAATAAAACTTTTATTTTAGTTTTAATCAGTTCCATTAGCTGGAGGAGAAAAGAGGTCACTGGTAAACCACTGATAAAAACAATTCCACTTTTACTGGCCAATCCTCAGGAGTAATGATACATACAGTATGTCCATCCATGACAATGGGTGAGTAGGCTATGTAGTATTTTGTAAGGGCAAAACGTTCATATACAATATGAACATAATAATTGAATATAATAATTACCAATAGAATGTTTAACATATACTAGTTAGAGAGACTGTGCATCAGAGGCAAATGATTAATTATTCGTTGTTAAGTAGAGACCTACGAGAAACAGTAGTTGGTGTCCAGTGTCCGTTTGCGGCGGTGATTGGACTTGGTGCTGGAGTGATGTGATGGGAGCATCATCAGGATCAGATGGGGCAGACGGTCCTCTCGCTGCCTCTTCAGGCGTCCCAGGTCTCCACGCTTCCTCTCCTCCTGGGCCACTACACCTGCACCAAACAGCACACCAAAGCCATACCATCATGGGCCCATAAGCAGGGGTGCAGTGGTAAAATAAGAGCTGGGTAACACAGTAAGATGGACTGCGCCATGCGGTATCGGATTTTAAAAAATACATTCAGAATATGTTTGATGATGATGGGGGGTTATTGTCCAATGTTTTTCCAGTGGTATTAAATGCTTCCTAGAGTGTTAATGAGTGTACATACTGTGAATATGGATAACACAGTGTGGATTTATTTTACTTTGTTAAAAGTGGCAATTTTTCTGTGCATGTGAATACTAGTTAGAGATACTGGGCCAAGATCTACACTAATAGAGCTCTTAAAAATATATACTGAATTCTGAAAGAGACTAACCAATTTTTCTGTGCATGTGTAACTGTTAATACTATAAGTATAAAACCTCTCTGAAATATCAGATTCAAAACTCCATCAGGGCAAAACACATAATAGATCAAGAAATAGCAGATGTACTGTAAGGTGTAGTAATCTATAATGTGTGTGCTTCGTTGGTTGGAATTGAACCCACGTATTTGATGTTATTAGTATTCCCTATCCCGATTAATTGAACAACAGAACAAACAGGGTGTATTGTAGTGTAAAATGCAATGACTCGCCCCAATGGAAAGAAGACTCCCAGGCATTATCAACCCCCCCACACACACACACACACACACACACACACACACACATCATTGATTCCCATCAACATCAGTGGAGAGTTGTTTGATTACCTTTAAATTTCACTTCCAGTATTTCATCTTCATTGTTGATGGTGTCACCATTTGGATTGAAGGACTGGCATGGACAATGCACACCAATCTCTAAACCAAGATTGTGTTCTGTGGATGGAAACAATTGAAAAAAGCTCAGCCCGACAGGTCTAATCTCAGAGCCTATTCTGGTACCATGCAGAATGAGAGCTGTATTGCATTACATTATAAAATCCTGTATATTAGCTTTCATGAAGTGTAAGGCCACGCACATCCCCTGCCAAAGTTGTATGGGTGCAGGATCCAGTATGAGAGTATCACAAGAGGATAAAGGGTGATTTGCAAACCAAATAGCTCCGTATAATCATAATCATAACATCACAAAATAAATAAAAACCATTATGAATGGGAGCTATCTGGTGTGCAAAATATCTCTTATCTTTCTTTGTATATTAGCTTTCAGAAATTAGTCTTATGTCATTTTGTTACACTACATGATTTCGCTCACTCAATCACTGTTTACAGGATGGGTTCAGCTTTGCCACTTACCTTGATGCGTCAGCCACTCCCTAATGGTCTCAGTCACATCAAATGTGATCCACTCAACTGCACCTTTAGTCTGGACATTTTTGCCATCAATGTAGCGCCGGTTTGACACACCTTGTTCACCTTTACGTCTCTGGGGAGCAGATCACCTGTGTTAGTCAATAAACCTCACACCCATCCACCACAGACCAAGCAACATGGTCATGCTCTGAATTCTGCCTGATACAAATGCAAAATCAGTAGGCTACTCATCCTCTGATCCTGAAGGCTGAAAAGAATGCTATAAAAACCACCTTGAAGGTCCATGGAGTTGGAAATGATGTCACCTAAGTACCCATATACCTTTATGACTACTTTTACATGTAATCTTTGACACAATTTAGAATGGAAATCTGAGTATGTGTTATTCATACTAACTTCACTGGGGCCTGACCTGCACTGTCTTGTGGATGTAAATGGATGTCAACTCATCCTCCCCTCTGCCCTTGTGAAACTAGTCCTTTTTCCATTGCATATCTCCAGCGGGACAGACCTGGTAGAGCTCGATGCGTTGTTCACTCCGTCTGGCCCTGGGGTTTGGTTCCCGCAGGAGTCGAAACTTGGCACGGAACAGGCTGCTGGCATTCCTCTCAAGGCTTGTAACGTTGAAAAAGAACAATCTGGAACTCTCCTTTGCACAATCATAAACCCCACCTGCAACAAGTGAAGCAACCATGCCAAAATGCATGCAGACAAACCTCACATGAGTGTGTCCTTGTATGACACCCCATCCTTACAGGAAGAGCACTGGTAAGTTAATGTACCTGTATAGTTATATGTAGAACTCAAAATAAAATTATAGAACAGAATCAAAATAAAACTAATACATCACAAACATTTTAAATTCACTATTCATGGTATATTCTATTCATCACTATTTATGGTCTAATTGTCTGTTTTTAAATAATGTTGCCTTAAATAGATTAGATCTACCCCAACGGCAATTTGCAACGCTGACAAATTCAGTAGGTTTGGTTAAATAAACTAATCTTGGAGCAGTATGTTTGATGAATTTCAATTGTGTAGAATGAAATATTGCAACTAGGTCAAACTCACTGTTAAATCGTTTTCCACTAATCGTCTTTGCTGCATCTTTTACGCAAACCCAAGCCATTCGAATAAGCCTATGAAACACATAGCAGAACAAATGCCTATACCAACACCACCTTGAGGTCAACTCTTCCTCTGCATTAAGCACTAGGAATTTCTTTAGCTTTGTTTGCATTAATGAACCCTCTACTGAACTGAATCGTATCTCCCTCAGTTGGTTCAACCAAACTTGCTTAAAACACATGTAAACATTAAACTTTAATAATTTCTGACATCACTGGGGTATGAAACCTGCTGACCTCTCTAGTCATGAGTAATTTAAGTAACCCAACTAGTTAAATTGGACGTGATCATTTAGCCGCACATTGACTGAGGCCTCACTGACGATATCTGATCACACCTCATCTGACATATCGATTACTTATGTAAGAATGCAGAGGGACATATCTGTTATTTATTCCACACAGTCATTACATAATGTCAATCATACAAATTAGCCTATTTTACTTGCTGTGTTGAACTGTTTTACCTAATTAATTTGTGCAGCTAATTTTACGCAACTATATTGAAATTACATTGTGTAGACTGGTCATCAAATTTCAACTGACAATGAATGAAAATGCACGTCAGGTGTTGTTATTTTGCCATATAACTTGCAGGTGATAAACGGTGCCATGTTGAGAGTCGAAAACACACTACACGTTTTATTTGATCTAAGAACAGTTTTCGACTGAGGAGAAACTGTTAAAAATCCTCACATATAGCCTAACAACAGTGCGAATGCTTGTCGACTAAATATGAATACACTAATGAACGCTACAGTACATTAGAGTATCATCCACCACAAGTATACAAATATGTTGCTCACTGTTCTCTGTTGATTCATCCATCATGTTGATTTTGAGGACTTCCTTGGCATAGTACTCATCCTCAGGGTTCGCACTGCCACAGTTGTGCCGTCGCTCCTTGTTAAGTTCCTCTAGAAGTTTTTTTGTGCTGTTAAATAGCGCTTGAAATTGCAGCGGCGCCTCACTGGAGACATGTCCGTCTGGGGGGCTGCTAAGTCGCAGCTTACTTAGGATCTGTCCCCGCACTGCCTCCACCCTTTTCCTCCTCAGGTGATCTAGTTCCAGTTTAGTGCAAGCGGACGGAGAGAGATCCGTTATTGAATGCCGTATAAGTGTAAAAACCCAAAGCACCTGTACCAAATGCATCCTGGCTTTAAGGGTGCGTGTGGTCTCCGAAGCGGATAGATCTCTGCGATGTCCAACGTGGAGCGTGAACGAAGCTTGCTGGTGATGGGTTGCTCATCGTTTTAATCAGTCCAAGGGAGTTCAGGTGTTTAAAGTACTCGGCATTTCTTGGTAAGTTGCTTAAATGTTCAAACACCCCGAGACGACTCTAACCAGGACGCTGCGTGTGCGACATTTCACCCTCGGAATTAGCTATTTACTTCCACTAAATACAAGAGCCATAACTGCCTGTTATGTTGAATTATTGCTGGTGGTTACAGAACAGGCGGGGCTACTCAAACTAACGTCATGACACAAGTGCGCGTTCATGTGCGTTAGGCGCGACAAAAAAAGCATTAAGTTAAGACAGTGTGATTTGCTCGATAGTGATGATTCATTCTACAGAGCAACTTTGCAAAATCGTCCTGATTTATTAGAGCCTCCTTAAATAAGGGTCTGCCTGTAAACCTACCAGTACAATTAAATTCAACTGATTGCTGATGAAGTTAATCCTCATTTCACGTAATGAGGTGCTATTTCACATCACTTAGACCTGTACACAGCATTATGTGCCCACACATTTCCATCATCAAACCAAATAATTTGAATGACTGGGACCCATTTGTAAATACAAAGCCTTTTGATTTGAATGAATATAGCAGGCTATAGGTTCTTCTAGGTTCTTGTCATTCAAAACAATGGTTTTATAACAGAGAATCTTTAATATTTTTGTCAAGATATTTTCATGATATATTCACACAAATAAAGTCATCCTTTGTCATCAACAGGAAGAAAGTCCGACCTTTAACTTGTCTTTGGCCAGCCACGGGAATAGCCCCTAAAGTCCATCACTGCTATGTTGCACCATCTAGAGTTGAAAATAAAGACATTGCGTGTCCTCATCGTGTCCTCATCGGCATTGACAATTAGTCAAATCTCTCTAGTGATGCGCCTGCCAGTGCCCATTTCACATTGTTTTATGTTCAGTATTCAATGTTCAATTTACTCTGTGTGGTGGGAGCCCAGTTGATGCATTTTCACTTTGTGGAAGACACACACACACACACACACACACACACACACACACACACACACACACACACACACACACACACACACACACACACACACACACACACACACACACACACACACACACACACACTGTATGTGGTCAACAGATGTGAAGATATGAGTTTTCACCTGGGCTGTACATCAGACATTCCCAACTCTTCCCACCGGATGCTCCTGTCTCTCTGCTCACAGGTTCCTTGGTTCCTCTGAGAGCAGTCTCACAAAAATGGCATGTCCTTCATGATGGGTGTCTTGGAATGATCTCCATGGTGCCAGCTGGAGGACAGAGGAACATGGGCAGGAAAAGCATGTGTAGCCCACATGACGAGTGAGGAGCCTGGGCTCTAAGGACTTTCAAAAACTCAAACTCAAATTTTCTGTATTCCATAACCTATTTGGAAACGGCAAAAACTCCTACAATTCAAATCTGAGACAAATAACCGTACATAAGTCAAGACAATTAATATAAGCTTATTTTTGTCTTTTATTATTTTCTCATAACAAGACTTTTGCAAGCCAACAAGCCAATTGCCTTTTTTGTAAAAAATACTACTTGAAATAAAACAAAAAATGACTTGCAAAATTTGCCAACAGAACAGACAGAAAAATATATATTTCAAATAATATATATATTCAATTCTGTTTAACTATTTAACTACTACCAGGCCCATTAGTCACTATATGAAAACTATTATTTTGAAAGTACCTTTGGTGTTACCAGTTAAGGAATGTACGCTTTCCAAGCAAATTCTTAAAATATAGACAGGCCTATCAATGCTGAGTGCTGGTGCTTGAGTTATTTAAAGCTGGAGTACAGGTTACCAAATAGGTTGCCTAATCATCAAATAGATAAATAAACAAATAAGAAAACAAATAGATAATTTCCTTGAGATCTCAGAAATGAAACAACAAAAATGTAAATACCCCCAAATAACTGTTGTTCCTCCAAATCACGTCTCTCAGTCTCATGTCTGCAAATCCTGTCTCGGATCTCTAATTCCAACTTCTCTATTTTTCTTTGTAATCTTTTCTCAAATTTGCCCAATTGTAATTTCACTGCCATCCAATCTGACACATAGTCTTGTATCTCAGCTAAGGCCTGTAACTTAGTTTTCCTACCAAGAACCATATCTGGATTGTGCTAATATCAAATTATTAAATATTAAATTGTACTATGTGTTTCGTGCAGTGACGTGATCCTTTTAAATATATTTTTTTATATTTTCCCGTGATGTGGTAGTAATATAGTGACAACTTTGCACTTTGAAAATGTGGTTAGTAATTTGTTCGCCTCTCAATTGTTCACAAGTTGTCTATCTCTCATTTTATTTTTATTTTTTTCCACACTCACACTCACACACACACGCTCGCTGTTACCGCCAGGGGAAAGGAAACACACTCTCTCTATCTCTCTCGCTCCGTAACCTGACACTTGGTAAGTTATTTTACTCACAGCATGATGCCACAACAATACATTTCACCAGTGTCAGTTCCACTTAACTCAGACTGTTTCTTTTCTCCCAAAACGGCTGGACAATGATACAAATGAATGTCTCACTCACACTTTTAACGATCTTTCGTTAAATTCCCAGTTGACCAAGTCAACAAAAAAACATTGGTGGAAACCCTATCCCACTTTTCAAATACTGCACAACCAAAACACCCCACTCTGGTGATTTCATCTCCTTTCCGTATCACTGTAGCACTAAGTTTATTCCTAGGCCATTAAACTAAACAAAGACCGTTGAGAAACAACCACACAGTTCACTCAGTAAAATAATGACTGTAGCAACTCCTATTTTCTCATTGGCACACGCACAGCATTCATTTCATAAAACTTACACAGCTTAACATGTAATGGCAGTACAGAAAAAGAAAATATTTAATCCCCCAAGCTTGTCCGTAGTTAATCGATTACTTCTTTTAATTCGTTCACGAATCTATCCAATTACCCAAAATATGTGTACACTTTGACCTTTTACTTTTTCCAGAAAACTTCTTATATCAAATGACATCTAGAGCTCATCAATCATTGATATAGGTACGTTACTTGTCAAAACACTTAATGACACAAACTTCAATACTCTCATTAATGTGCAGCTTTTAATTTCTAATTTATCTAATAAATTAGCTTTACTTTGGTTCTTTTTCCCGCATAAAGGAGTAAAGATGTTTTGCTTTCACCTGGTCAGAATGTCTTCACTGCATGCAGGGTGCGCAGTGCAGCAGTGTTTCCCCTCTTGGCAGGCTTCCAGCTGGGATTCAGTCACGTCAATCAGGGTGCCAAGATGGACTCTTCTTACAGATGTTCAAAATCCAAAATCTGCCCCCGAAGTCTCTTTGAACCCGTTGGATGTTCTCGTCTTTCCTCTCCTCTTGCGGTCGGGTCACGATAACCAAATGTTGTCGTCTTTCTTCTCCTTTTGCGAGAAGGGTCACGGCACCAAATGTTGGATTCTCTGGTTGTTGCGTTGTGTTTTAGTTCTAATGTCTGTATTGAAGATGGTCAGTAAAGCTTGACGGCGGGATCAGGATCGGCGATTGGATGATGATTTATTGTAGATGGTACAACAATGAATAACAGAACACAGGCTCAAACAGTAAAACTGTGCAGAGTCTAACAGTTGTGGTTGTTATTAGAAGCGGCTGCTGAGCCTTCCGACAGAATATGCTCCTCGAGTCGCTTCCTCGATCCGTCTCCGTGTCAAAAACTAAGACAAAGCCTGTTATACTAAAACATACAAACGTCAATCATGCCAACGTGGCAGGTGCTAACCAGTGTACACAACCCGGCCCTGGCCAGATGGAGATACTAGCCCGAATAGGCAGACATGCTGTCTCCCTCGGCCCATGTTATCACTGATGTTCCTCGGATGTTCCTAAACATCGGCCTGTATGACCTTCCTGCTGGTATACAGGCCTAAGGCACAGTTATGTACAATAATATGGACCTCTCCCTGTTGTATACTACACACAGAAGTAACATACACTGTAAAAAATGAATCCTGGTGCCAAGGAAATTACACACAAAAAATCAAGTATGACTTAATTTCTTGAAGCAGTCGCCTTAAAAAAATAACTATTATGTTTTCCCCCAAATAAATCAACTACATTTCTTGAGAAAAATATTCAGAGAAAAATGTTCCCTAAAAAGAATTGTGGGAAGTTGCACAATTTCTCGCTGATAAATGTGCAGCCTTTTCCTCAAATATTTTGAACATCTGAAAAACGTCCTTCAGTTGAGATTTTGAAAAGAATGCCTCAAAGACTGACGCCATTGAAGTTCAGCATGGAATAGTAAAAGGTAAAGTATTTTGTTCCTGCTACTTGTGAAAGCTAGCATGAAAACTACTACAAATATACAATTAAGTAATGTCACATCACAGGTATATATTTTCATACCAACGTGTTTGACCTACTAGGAAATATTGGTGAAGTTAGCTTAACAGTAGCAAGGTCGCTAACGTTAGCGGTAGA
Organism: Alosa alosa; assembly: GCF_017589495.1. Taxonomy (NCBI): domain Eukaryota; kingdom Metazoa; phylum Chordata; class Actinopteri; order Clupeiformes; family Clupeidae; genus Alosa; species Alosa alosa. The sequence continues at coordinate 33,599,965 of NC_063196.1, read as the reverse complement.
AGCTAGCTGCTACTCAGATGGTTGGTAAACTAACCAGCAAGCTAACCTTAACTTCGGTAGGTTATATTATAACCTTATCAATTTGAAATGGCCAAGTTTATAATAATTTGTAATACTTGGGACACTCTAAACTGACATTAATATATTATTGGAGTCGACGACGTCTTAATCTTTTTGTAACCAATTTGAAAAGATGGTTGGAATTTTAATAGCCACTGAGGGAATAGCTAACATGCTAACGATGCTGGTTAACATTAGTTAGCCAGGACTCCACTGTTCTAAGCGATCTAGTGTGGTGTCAAATGCTTGTCTGGCACTAAGGGATCTGTTGACTGACTAATTAAAGCAGTCTGTCAACTAATTGACGTTTGATTGAACTGGACACTATTTGCTTTTAATTCGGGTTATATATATTTTTGCTCAGTAGCTAACGTTAGCCCGAGACCACCAGGGCATTCTTTTAGGCATTTGTAGCATACATGTGGTGTAAGGTAACTGTTAGTGTTGTTGGTTAAGGTTAGGTGCATTGTCCATTCTCAGTAATAGTATTGATATTAGTTAAGTGTCTGTTGGTTTTATTTGTGTTATTTAGCGATTATGTTAAGATATTTGAACACAAACACTTCTATTTGTCTGCGGTTAAAACATTTGGTAGCCTACATGGTAAATGATGTCAGAATGAATTTTGGAAGTCCTTTGCTAGTTAAGTTAGTTGATATACTGCTGATAGTCAATTGTGGTTCTTGTGTTTATATAATTATGGATTTTGTTTGTTTTAACAGGGTTGGCAAAATGCTCATCAAAGTCCAGTACCGTGGACTAAAAAAAGTACCTCAAACTGCATCCTGGTTTTTCTTATGAAAGTTTCATTGAAGAAGGTAAGGTTTTATGTGAGCTTAGCTAATAAATTTAAAATCCATGTTTGCATGCATCTGATATCAGATCACTTGGCCAGTGGGTAAGGTAAAAAAAGATTTTGTTACCCTTTAGTTGAATTAAATGAACTAAAATTGGAAACTGAATTTCTTAAATTCTTAAAGCAACCCTTTAAGATTCCAATTTTGTGTTTTTGCAGAATTTGTGCCAGCAGGTTCTTCTACTCTAATTTCTTCAAGTGATATGGAGAGGTCCTCTTCAAACAAGGGACATCAATCTCCTGGTGCAGGAGAGAACACCTCTGCCATAGGGGATGCAGCAGAAAAGGCCAAATGGTTGAGCAATTAAAATTAAAATCTCACTAGGAGAAATCCTTGTCTGTCCTCCAAATGCGGAAGCCTGGCTTCGTGTTCCGTTAGTGTCAAATCAACGGGCACGTTCAATCTTGCAGCACTACACAGATCTGGCTGAACGTAAGGCATGTTTTTTAGATTCAGCCAGATCTGCTTGCAGATCCAGTGCTGCAAGATCGAACGCTACCAGCTCATTTGGCGTTAACGAACACGAATCTAGGCAATTTTCTTCCTTCAGATACAGGTCTTGTTATAATCTCCTGTACACTTTCAAAAGTTTATAACACTTTAGTTTGTCTGTAGAGACCCTCACCACACTACCAAGTGTAATCATATTTTGAGCACTGCCAGTGGTTTAAAATGGCGTTTGTTTTTTCAACATGCTTGCTGCCCCCTTAGCTTTCACTGTAGCCTATGCCCATTCAGTGTTGCGGTCTTGCTCAAAACTCCACCAATTAACACAATTTTGCTACCACACTACCATAAATATACCCTAGGTTGTTTGTACTCTTGAGTTACACTTTAATACATCTCCTGTGTTTTAGAGGGTGCAGGTAAGTTTTCTCTTTACAAGTGTATCACCGTTATTGTTTCTCTTTTTACCCATAGATGGTCCAGGAGGTTCTGGAGAAGAGTTCAGGGGGAGAGGAAACAATGGAGGAATATAAGAGATTGAGCACCGTGACATACTGCACAAGACGGCATCATATCCTGGTCAGCCACATTGTTGAAATGCATGGGTATGTTTTGTTTTGTAATGTGAAAAAACAAAGTAGAAGCATTATTGTGCACATATAGCCTCTCACACAACTTGCCTGCAGCGTGACAAGAAAAAACTAAATTTGGTAGTAGAATTGTTGTGTAAAAACAATTTTGAACTGATGTTTGTCCTTCTTTACACTTCTCTCATCTTCTTAAAGGAACTCTGGATCTCATTCATAGTCACAATTGGGTCCTTGGTTACCTGTTTGACCAAGGCCCCTTTGTCCCAGGATTACTCAGTTTGGCTTTCTTTTTGCGGAGAGTTGGAGGATTTTGTGTAGATGTTGATGAAGATGATATGTTTGTTATATCTCTATTTTTTTTTTTCTCAACGTCAGGTTTAATTTACACTGAATAAATGCTGTTAAATGAAATACTGACTCTCTAATTGTGTATATACACCACATCCTTTAAAATATATAGTAATAGACTTATTTAAAACATGCATAACTACTCAAAATAAGTGAGGCAACTATATTACACGTGACTTTATCATGCAATATTAACCAGAAAAAATCAGGGAAATTTCCTTGATTTATTTTGAATATGCTTAATTGCATTGAGATATTTTACACAATTTGTTTTTGTATACATGAATAATTTAAGTAAATTTCCATGATTTGTTAAAGTCTATATTCTTAAAAATAATAGGGTTATATTTTTCCCTAATATTTTCACGTGTAATAAGTTGCCTCATTTTTTTCATGCATTCCTACTGTGTCATTTTTTACAGTGTATGAACACATCAGAATACAGTAAGAATACCCCAGAATTCTACATAACGAGAGTGCGGAAAAGCAAAAAACAAAGCAAATCATGTCATGCATACTGTAGGTGTGTAGCTTCAGTTCAGGTTCAGTTCCGTCTCATTCGGTTTCACTCCGTGTGTGTGTGTGTGTGTGCATGTTCAGGTGTTGTCTATGTTTAGTCCTACCACCGTCACAGGGGCAAAGGGATGGATTACTGCACGGGCCTACCGGGCCCAGGCCCAGGGGTCCAAGGGGTCAGGGGGCCCTGAAGCCCAAGCCATTGCATGGAATCATTGCCTCAATGTCAACAAATCAGGATGTAGGCTATGAATCTGATTGAATTAAAGTATTGGCCATCCCCAAAATGCAATACAGGAAATCACATCAAACAAATTACAAATTTTCGGGGAAAGTTAATACATATGCAACAATTTATTTATTTATTTTTCACATATGCAACAATTAGTGGGGGGCCCTTAATACATCTGGGCCCAGGGGCCTGGAAGTTCATAATCCGCCCATGCACAGGCAAAGGGATGATAGCAGGTGGTGCAGGGAGTTCAACCACAGGAGATGGCCATGCAAGAAGGAATGGTGATGAGCATGATGCTGCAGGAGGGGGAATCACAGCGGGGAGATTACAAGGCATCCACTGGGCATAGACACTGCGGGCCTGATGTGGGGGAACATAGGGAAACTAGAAAAGCATTTCCTGATGGAAATACAGTGCATGAAAATGCAAAAAAATATGATGTAAAATATCATACAGAGTAAAAACAAACTATATTGGTTGCTAGGTAGATGAGGTTTAATATAGGTAGAATGACTGAACAGTTAAATAGGTGGATAGTTTAAATGGTTAAATTATTTGCTAGGTAGATGAGGTTTAATATAGTTGGAATGACTGAACAGTTAAATAGGTGGATAGTTTAAATGGTTAAATTATTTAGGTAGATAGTTGACGATAACTAACAGTTGAAATGGCTCTAATGTTTGCTAGCAGTTATGCTAACTATGTTAACAATGATAATAATGTTAACCAAGTTACTTAGCTAATGTTTTCTAATAGTTTTGTCAAAAATGATAACTATGCTAACAATGCTAACTAGCATGTTAACTATGCTAACTATGCTAACGATGTGACTTAGCTAACTTAGCTTATCATTTTTAGTAGTTATGCTAACTATGCTAACTAGTATACTAACATGCTAACTATACTAACCATGTGACTTAGCTAACTTAGCTAATCATTTTTAGTAGTTATGTTAACTATGCTAACTAGCATGCTAACAATGTTAACATGCTAACTATGTTAACAATGTGACTTAGCTAACCTAGCTAATCATTTTTACCAGTTATGCTAACTATGCTAACTAACATGCTAACAATGTTAACGTGCTAACAATGCTAACCATGTTACTTAGCTAACTTAGCTAATCATTTTTAGTAGTTTTAGCAGTTTTGCTAAAAATGATAACAATGCTAGCAATGTTAACATGCTAACTATGCTAACCATATTACTTAGCTAACATAGCTAATCATTTTTAGCAGTTTTGCTAAAAAAAAATGCTAACAATGCTAACATGCTAACTATCTTAACCATATTACTTAGCTAACATAGCTAATCATTTTAGCAGTTTTGCTAAAAAAAAATGCTAACATGCTAACTATGCTAACCAATGTTAACATGCTTAACTATGTTAACCTAGCTTAAACCTCAATCATTTTACCAGTTATGCTAACTATGCTAACTAACATGCTAACAATGTTAACGTGCTAACAATGCTAACCATGTTACTTAGCTAACTTAGCTAGTCATTTTTAGCAGTTTTAGCAGTTTTGCTAAAAATGATAACAATGTTAGCAATGTTAACATGCTAACTATGCTAACCATATTACTTAGCTAACTTAACTAATCATTTTTAGCAGTTTTGCTAAAAAAAAAAATGCTAACAATGTTAACATGCTAACTATGTCAACCATGCTAACTAGCTACAGTGGGTAGGAGTCATAGTTGATGACAAGTAACAGTTACAATGGCTGAACAGTTAAAAAGTTCAGTAGTTTAAAGGGTTAAATTGTTTAACAGTGAAATATTGTAGTGAGGACTTTTATTTTGAAACAGTTTTTGGGAGAGGAAGCAGTTGAACAGGATGTGTAGTCTTAATAGAGCCAGTTTGTATGCTTAAAGCCTGAGACTGGCAATTGATCCAGGTGGCCTGACCACCTAAAATAGGATTCTAATTGCTTAACGGCTCTATTGTGATGTCATCAGCCCATGTTAAGTCTATGGGGAAATTTTTAACAGTTTTTAATTAATAGTTTAAAAAGTATAAAAGTTACAAAGCTGAAAAATACATAGCACTCTTGTCCTAAGTAAGACCTACGTAACATAGTTTGAATGAAGTTTCTACGTTAAACGGTTGAAGCTGCATTAAAGCCTGTGGTGCAGGTTAAACAACACTTTCAATTAATGGGTACATTAAGCAAGATATCAAGATATGTATATAAAGTTAGATATGTCTCCAAAATGGTGTTAAAGTCCAGTTTTTGTAGTTTTTGGTTAGTAACGGTTATTTTTTATTTATTCGGCGATGACGTCATATGAGGTAGACTTGGTGGAAGCTATTTTTTACAGTCTATGGGTGGAAGCAGAGATAAGAAGGAATCCGACCTGGGGTCATATCCCTGTCCCACCCCATCTCTCTCCCACTTACTTACTGTCTCACTATCCACTGTCCTATACAAATAAAGGCAAAAAGCCCCAAAAAAATACTTAAAAAAAAAGAAGATCTTTGGTGGAAGTAGCCTCAGCCTTATAGCAGCTACTACTAGCACTGGCGTCTAACTGATGAGGAAGAGGTGGCAAGACCCACAGTTAACATTTTATGATGGCCCATATAATTTGGAACCTGTTAGACGTGAGAGGGCGAATGGGGAAATACCGAGAGCTGATGGCCATCAAAGATAAATAAATGCATGGTCAGAGGAGAATCACTGGAGAGTTGGTGAAGTGTCTGGTGAGTTGCTAGCAGCAACAGCGCTGGAGCTAGTCTATGAATAGCAGTGGGTAGGCCTACAATAACAACTTTTTTTTTTTTACTGTCGAGTGAAAGTCAACGTTTTCTTTATATCTAGTGACAGTGATTATGTCGTTGGCTCAGATAAGTACCCTAAACTTAGTCAGAAGATCTAGAAATAGAAGGCTATGCTAGATGTAGCTTGACCCACCTGTGAACCCCTAGTGTTTATTTCTAAGCAGGCTACTCTTTCTCCGGTGAAAATGTTGTTTGCAAACGTAGCCGACGCCGAGTAGGCTGGTCGTGTCTTCAGTGTGATTATAGTGTTAGTTTTCCCCGTGATTGACATTGTCATTGACACCGTCAGGGTACCGCTTACCGGGAGAGAGTAATAAGCGTGTCTGTGTCGCTGTGTTTAGCAAATTGGTGTCTGTGGGCGGTGTCGTCCCATGGAAACTGTGGTGGAGAGCTTGTGTTGTAGGGAGGGCGCGTTTTGGTCGCTGGTCGAGGAGCTCACCCCGCGGCCAGCAAATAACGTGCCTAACATAGCGTCCTGGATTTGAGGCATGCTGCCTGAATCCGTTTGTGCTACACATAGCATACTCACACTTCAGGCAAGATCATGGTCCCCTTCAAGCCAGCACGCACGAGTATGTTCATGGTTTATGTTTACTTTACCAATCTTTTTACACTGAGTTCTTTGAACCAACAGTTATAGGAGAGAGGAGATGTGTTGCATACACAATAAACATGCATAAGACACAGGCTTAAAATGACGTCTTCAACCTACTTACAGAGTTTTAAACTGAACAATGTTTCCTACTTATCCCTATGCAATACCGGTACACTGTGTACAGGCAGGCTATACGCTGGGCTTATGGGGTTTTAGGCAGGAGTATAAGGAAGCCTCTACCCTCTTGTGTGGTTTCAACCATCAGACAACAATTCCAAAGTGGTGACCAGACCTATCAGGGCTTTCAATGGCCTCGTTTAAATGAAAATGAATAAAAAGAATTGTTATGCTTATTCTGTTGTGATCGCTCCATTGCCCTTAAAATGTTATAAAGTACACAGAACACATGAATTTTGATTTTAAAAAAAAACAGTTTATTGGCATTGCTTGTAATGATTACTGAACATTTAAACATTTACTGAACAAGGACAAAGACACAGGTTGGAAGTAAACAAATCTCTATAAAAAATGGTTAGGCACAAAACATACAAGGAACACTGATGAAGGGCTAGACGCGAAACGTGTGCACCTTGTTTCTTTGGCCTGCAATAGTGAGGGTCAGCTGATGGTTCCCTTTCTCACACACAAACCCATGATATTTCATGCGTTATTTAAAGCTGGAGTACAGAAAGTCACTGGCCAATCATACATGCAGTGATACATGCAAAAGCACATCAAGCAGACACACAGTGAGCCCAGACAACACCGCACACAGGTTGACAAGGCACAGGTAAAATGATTGGTAAATTATTTTGAATTACATACAAGAAATTTCATGCAAATAACAACAAATGCGTTAGAAGAAGAAGAAGAAGAAGCCTTGGAAGAACAGTACAGTGCATTTTCATGCACTGTAAAAAACAGTCAGGATACCTATACTTCAAACAATCAAGATTTCCAATGATCTTAATTGAAGAAGTGGTTGAGGAAGATAAAAGGATGTTGGTAGCTTAGAAATCTAGACGCGCCCCTAGCGGCAGCGAATTACATTTGCTGCCAGGGCTAGTCTAGCAACTCTCCGTTGGCTTGTGAGCTCCTGAAATCGAAACTTAATCAGGCCAATGAAATCGTGTATAGAGTCGTTAGGTGGGCTTAACATAATGATTGATGGCAGAGTTGCAACGGTTTGGCTTGAATTCCCTGCTACTTGAAAACAAATAAGATGGATGTTGCTGCTGGCGAACAGTGTGACACGAGTTAAGCTTTTATTAAGTTGGCAAACGTTTGAACTAGCCAACTAGCTCCGGCTGGTGGGAAACGATGGGACTCATAGCGCTGCAGCTGTCCCATTGCGTGCAGAGGGAATTTGAAAGACAACTGATTATCCCGCCCCTCGGACTGAGCACTGCGAACAGTGAGTGTCCAGACCCTACATTTTAATGTGGGTCTGGCTCGTCAGGCTAGGATGTTGGTACTTTCATAATCACACTAAGAATCATGGAGAAAAGCACACCTCTTTTAAGAATACATTCATATTTTTCACTTGAAATCTGCCCAAGTTGAATTACATTTTGCAAAGCATTCCCAGCAAATTTGACTCTCAAATTATTAGTGAGGACCAGGCTCATTTGCACAATGTACCCAGCATCCAAAACCAGAAGAATGTTCCTGTTCCTAAAAGACCCAGAGGGATCATTGGGACAAACCACAAAACTCTTTTTGAGACAAATGTATAATCCTTTTGGTGTCCTATGATCGCAGAAAATGAACCGCAAGGAGGCTTAATGCACAACCACTGTAGGCTATATGTGACCTAAGGGAATATTCTTTTGTTTTTGTGTAGCTGAACTGTAAACTAAGGTACAAACATAATTGACATTTAACAAGCCAGGAGCACTTCGAATGATCAATGTAACTGCTAACCACAATAATGTAATGGCATTATTTATGAAATAGCATTAGCATCTGTTTGTAAAAATATACTTTAAAATGGTGTCTCCTATACCTGACAATTGCTATTCTGCTAAATCTAGTTTGGTTTAGGCAAATGAAGATGGCAAGTTCAACAAAATGGCTGACATCATTCTCTCATTTTGAGAGCAGCATTGTTGGCCTGAATTTACATAGGCCTGAGGTGGGAGACTGACCACAGTATGAAGCAGAAAAACTACAGTAAAACAAATGAAGTTTTTTCAAAATCATAGGTGTCCTAACAATATTTAGCTACTGCTAACATCAACCTTTAATTTATTATTTATTACTGCTAACATATCTTTAATTTATTGTCAGAATGAAAGACCTGTGACATTACAAGTGATGGCATTCACAATTATTTGGCAAGTTTAAACCATAATGTGATTTTTTCAGCTAAAGGGCCACCTTGGGTTTTAGATATAGATAGATAGATAGATACTTTATTAATCCCCAGGGGAAATTCAAGGTCTCAGCAGCATACATACAACACAAACACATTCTTTAACAGCAGAAAGAGTAATTAAAGTATATACAGTATATATATATATATATATATATATATATATATATATATATATATATATATATACTGTAATATAAAAACACAACTAAGCAATAAGGACAGTAGAAGATAAGAATATGCTAAATATACTAAAATACAAATTATACTAACACTTAATACAATATCTAAAAATATACTAAAATAGAAATTACAAAAATACAAATTATACTAACTAACACTTAATCTAAATCAATTCTAAAAACAGTATCCACATAGTGGTGATTAATCAATCAGAGGCGCTTGCAATGACTGAGGCAGGGACTGAGCCTGTGATTCTCTGTGCATAGTAAGGTATGGTAAGGTGCTCTAAGGTGCTCTGTGTGAATGAGTGTCATGGTGGTAGTGCAATGGTGATAGTGGTCATGGTGATAGTGCAAATGAGTAAGTCCAACAGTGCAACAGTGCAACAATGCAGAAGTAAAGTAAAGTCTATATATCTATATATTTAACTATTTAAGAAAATGTATAAGTGTAGCCACAGTTCGGCTGTGGCATGGAGGGGGTGGGGGGATTATGCATATGTGCTCATGTGCTAATATAGCACACAAACAGTGAGGCATAAAGACAGTGGGACAAGTGGCTAGTGGACAGACAGTACCAAACATGGAGGGGGTGAAGAGGCAGACAGACTATGCAGAGAAGTCTATCTCTCCTCTTCCCTTAAGTGAGGCATTGAACAGTTCAATGGCCCTGGGGACAAATGACTTTCTCAGTCTGTCCGTTGTGCAAGGCAGTGAGCGAAGTCTCCAGCTGATCAGGCTCTTCTGCTTAACAATAGTGCTGTGGAGTGGGTGACACTCATTGTCCAAGATGTTGATCAGTTTGTTTAGGGTCCTTTTGTCTGATAGTGAAGTGATGCACTCCAGTTCAGCTCCCACTACAGAGCCAGCTTTCCTTACCAGCCTGTCAGTTCGCCCCGCGTCCTTCTTCCTTGTGCTTCCTCCCCAACACACTACTGCATAGAAGAGGACGCTGGCAACAACAGACTGGTAGAACATCCTGAGGAGCTTACTGCACACATTACTGCACGCAGCCTCCTCAGGAAGTACAGCCTGCTCTGCCCTTTCTTGTAGAGTGCATCAGTGTTGGCTGACCAGTCCAGTTTATTGTCCAGGTGGAGACCCAGATACTTGTAGGTGCTAACCACCTCCATATTGACCCCATACATGTGGACTGGTAGCAGAGTGGGCTTAGACCTGCAGAAATCCACCACCATCTCCTTGGTCTTTGAAGTGTTAAGTTGAAGATGATTGAGTTTGCACCATTGCACAAAGTCCTCCACCAGGCTCCTGTACTCCTCCTCCTGCCCGTTCCTGATACACCCCACAATTGCAGTATCATCAGAAAACTTCTGCATGTGGCATGACTTGGTGTTGTAGCAGAAGTCAGATGTGTACAGGGTGAACAGGACTGGAGAGAGCACAGTTCCCTGTGGCGCTCCGGTGCTGCAGATCACAGTGTCAGAGAGACAGTTCTTCAGTCTGATGAACTGTGGTCGCTCGCTCAGGTAATCTGTAATCCAGGTTACCAGGTGAGCGTCCACACCCATCTGCAAGAGCTTGTCTCCCAATCTCAGGGGCTGGATGGTGTTAAAAGCACTTGAGAAATCAAAGAACATGATTCTCACAGCACTTTTCCCCTTGTCTAGGTGGGAATGTGTCCTGTGTAGAAGATAAGTGATGGCATCGTCCACGCCCACTTTCTCCTGGTATGCAAACTGTAACTGTAACGGGTCTAGTGCATGGCGTACCTGGGGTCTGAGCATGCCTAAGACCAATCGCTCCATTGTCTTCATCACATGTGATGTAAGAGCGACAGGTCTGTAGTCATTAAGCTCACTAGGGTGTGGCTTCTTAGGGACAGGGGTAAGACATGATGTCTTCCACAGTGTTGGAACTTGTCCAAGCGGTAGGCTCAAATTGAAGATGTGCTTCAGTGGCTCCCCCAGTTCAGCAGCACAGGCCTTGAGTAGCCTTGGACACAGTCTGTCAGGCCCCGCTGCTTTATTGCTGCGGAATTTCTTAAGTTGGACTGTCACTTGATCCTTTGTAATGGTGAGGGGTGTAAGGGGAGGGGAGGGGGAGGGGTGCATCTGGGATCTGTGTGTCTGATGGCTGTTGACTGAGGTCGTTGTCACCTCAATTTTTCGTGATCGCCATGTGGGGGAGGGGTGCAAAATCCAGTGATGGTGGGGGTACGATAGCCTGTGATGATGGAGGTGAGTGTTGCACTGGTATTGAGGGGGTGTGAGGGTGGGGGCCGGGGGATGGTGGACAGACCACCGCCATTGGAGCTGGAGCAGGGCAGTCAAACCTGTTGTAGAAGTGGTTCAACTGGTTCGCCCTGTCCAGGTCCCTCTCCACAGAGCTGCTGTTCTTCTTCAGGCCAGTGATAACCTTCATGCAGTCCCATGTCTCCTTCAAGTTGTTTTCCTGCAGCTTCTGTTCCACCTTCTTTCTGTAATCCTCCTTAGCTTCCTTCAGCTTGAATTTGAGTTCCCCTTGCACGCGCCTCAGCTCTGCCATGTCCCCCTCTCTGAACGCCATCTTTTTCCTGTTAAGAAGGGTCTTGACATTGCTGGTTATCCAAGGCTTGTTGTTGGGAAAGCAGAGTACAGTTCTGGTGCGAACAACAATGTCCATGCAGAAGTTCAGGTAGTCAGTTGTGCACTGTGTGACCTCCTCTAAGTCCTCTTCATTCTGTAACACACTCCAGTCAGTACACTCAAAGCAGTCTCTCAGAGCCTCATCCACTTCCTGAAGGTGCGTGTGGCAACTGGTAGCCTCTGTACTTTGGGCTTGTACATTGGCTGGAGATGAATGAGGTTGTGGTCTGACTTTCCCAGTGGGGGGAGGGGGTTTGCACTGTATGCATCCCTCACGTTTGCATACAAGAGGTCTATTGTCCTGTTTTTCCTTGTAGGGCAGTCAACATACTGGTAAAAATTTGTGAGTGTGGAATCCAGTGTTATGTGATTGAAGTCGCCAGAGATCACAAAAAAGGCGCCAGTGTGTTGGGTTTGAAGCCTTGCGATTGTGGAGTGGATGACGTCACACGCTGTATCCGGAAGAGCTCGAGGTGGAACGTAAACACAGACAGCAATTGCGTGCGAGAACTCCCTCGGCATCTAGTACGGACGGAGACTAACCGCTAACAACTCCACATCCTTACAGCATACAGTCTCCTTCACTGTTACATGTCCGGGATTTCACCATCTATTGTTAATGTACAGCACCAATCCACCTCCCTTCTTTTTGCCAGACCGGCAGGCCAGGTGGCCCATTTTATGAAGGTGCAGGCCGGATTAAATAGCCGCATGTGGCCACTGGGTCTTTGTTTGTTCACCTCTGATGTATATCAAAACTGGTGTATAATTTGTCTATCATTGTTTTATATCATATTTGCCATATGGGGCAGCCGTGGCCTACTGGTTAGCGCTTCGGACTTGTAACCAGAGGGTTGCTGGTTCAAACCCTGACCAGTAGGTCACAGCTGAAGTGCCCTTGAGCAAGTCACCTAACCCCTCACTGCTCCCCGAGCGTCGCTGTTGTTGCAGGCAGCTCACTGCACCGGAATTAGTGTGTGCTTCACCTCACTGTGTGTTTCACTAATTCACGGATTGGGATAAATGCAGAGACCACGGGATCAAAAGAGTATATATACTTATACTTATACTTATACTTATACTTATATACACTTGGTTATTCGAGTCACCATAACAAACAACTGGTATATTTCCATTCTTTGCTTTGTGTGTTTTTTATAGTCCATTGTCATATTGTAATTGTTGTAGTTTGTTAATCTCATTTGTCAAAATGTATCCAGCATACTAAATAAAATAAACACAAACCTTTATCTGCATGGATTGCATTAATTCTTTAACAGTTCAATTCAACCAACAGAATATATTGGCTGATATCTTTTCTAACCTCACCTTTAGACCTCTAATAATACATAACAAAGGCTGTGGCTGAAGGATGCTGGCAGGCATATTTGTTTATCCAAATGTGATGGAAAGTAAATGGAAAGTCACTGGCCAAAGAAGCTGCACAAACTTGCATGGAGACTGGCTCCATGCAAACCCCACCGAGCGTTTCTTCTCAGGACAAGCTGTCTGAAACACCTTTCCTTAGTTCTCCTCTAGAAGCATATTGTTCACCCCCTGAAAATAACCAGCATCTCAATGCTTAAAGAGGACTTGTCTGGACATACTCAATGAAAAGACAGATAATGGGGTAAGTGGTATTTACATTTTCAGGATTGCTTAGACACTATTTTTTTAATTATTGGCTACTTTTTGCAAAACTCTACACACATAGCACAAAACCATACACCAAACCTGCAAAGCAGGACAGGGGGTTCTCAACATGTCAAAACACTCCTCAAACAACAAGAGTGTAGTTAATTAAAATAAAAAAGAATTAATATGAACAAAGAAGAACAAAGATTGATTAAAAAGAAGACTTGACACTGTAAAGACTTCATCCACATAACAGGTGACATCATGTTATAGACATTATCTAAGTGTTAACCATTTGGCTAGAACCAGCTGTTTTAACCAGCTTTAGCATAGATTGTAAAGCAGGATGTTGTGCTGACAGGTTTACATAACGCTTGTCATAAGAATTTAACTTTAGTCTGGCGCCACTTAGAAAATGCATTGGCTACAGGTGTTAAAGATTTCGGAAATAGTGCTTCAATAATAAATATAGTTGTACTCAAAAATCAAAATAATTGTCTTTTGATATTATTTCAGTAACAACAGGGGTTACAAACATGAAAAATGCCTAATGATCAAATTGTAACCCCCTGCTGCTACTGAGAAAGAATTTCATAATACAATAAGAGTGATTTGAGTGTGACCATCTTCATTATTCTGGATTAATGCAACTTTTGGAAAATGCACCTGTTGAACAAAAGGAAAGAAAAGAGGGTGATAGTGTTGAAGTAATCAGAGAAAAAAATTGCAAAGAATTTAAAGCTTGCATTCTGGAACGATTTTGAAGTCCTGTCTTCAGGACTTCATCAACATGCAGTGACGCTATGTGACATAATTCTAACATTAATGCATTAGGATAAGCAGGAAGTATCTAAATAAGTTGTTGTGTTCTGTGATCAATGTGAATCTCCTCTGGGCCATGTCTGTAGGAGGGCAATGTATAGTATAGCCTACTGTAGCTGTTTCAAGGAATTTATTTCTCATTTGAGTCAAAGGCTGAGAAGCAGCTTACAGTTTTGCAGATTTGCTGTCAAATTTCGCTGTTTGCGTGAAAGGTTTCAACTATGGGCCTGATAAGACAAACAGCCTCCCCTTCACAACAGAGCAGATGGCTTCCTTTGGATCTCATGCTTATATGTTTTGGCCATGTCTGTTGGATCTGGCTTAGAATGTGAATTATGAGTGCAATGTACAGCAGCTGTGTTTCATGAAATTGAAAATTGAGCAGAGGGCTGCAGATTTGGTGTCAAGTTTTGTTATTTGTGTGTTAAATTTCAGAAATGATATTAAGACAAACAAAAAATGTGAGCAGGAAAAAAATGAGACAAAATGTGAGCAATGCAAGCTCAAAATGCGCAGTAAATGTAATTTTGCAAACAGACATCCTCTCCTCTCAGTGACGTCAAGGCTGTTTACATAGCTTAAAATCAATGTCCCAAAGCTGACCTGATATGTTATCAGCTTCTTCTATCACCTTCTCTGGTTTTTAAAAGAGAAGAAAAGGCTTGATGGTCTTTTGGGCCCTCACTGTCGACTACAAGGCAGCGCTGCCACCGTTGACTTCAAGGCACCTAATCCTAACCTTAACCTTAACCCTTGCCTAATCCTAGTGCCTTCCAGGCTGTGATGCCTTGAAGTTGACTGTGGGGGCCCAAAGATTAGACTAGAATAAACGTTATTGTCATTGTACAGAGTACAAGTACAGAGACAACAAAATGCAGTTCGCATCTAAATAGAAGTGCAAAAAAGCAGAAAAGTGCAATGTGACATACACAGTATAGACAGGTGGTGCAGTATAAACAGTATAAGACATATAGTGCAGTGTAACCAGTGGTATACAGTTAAGAAAGTGGTATGGTTTACAGTAATATAAGTTAAATATAAATATAAACATGTGCAGTGTATTAGCAGTAGCCTAATACACTAAGAGCAGAATAGATATGGATATGCAGTAAGAGCAGTGTATGAACAGCAGCTACATCATGTGCAGTGTAGTAGCAGTAACATTATGTGTAGTAAAAACTAGATGTACCGCAGAGCGGTACAAAATATGACCGCCGCCCAGTCCAGCACATTTTTTCCACAAAAAGAAATCACGCTGAAAGGCCTATATGATTCTGTCTCACTAAATTGCATTATCCACACTCAGTTCTCACTGGTATCTGCTAGACAACAAGTACCAAAACATGATTAGTTCATAGATTTCACATGTAAAATTAATTTTATACAACCCCACCTCCATCTTGCCTGTTCATAATTCTGAGAAATTCTTGATTGTTTGTGTTATGTTTATGTTATGTGTGTGGGTGTGTGTGTGTGTGTGAGTGTGTGTCAAAGTCAAAGTCAAAGTCAGCTTTATTGTCAATTTCTTCACATGTTCCAGACATACAAAGAGATCGAAATTACGTTTCTCACTATCCCACGGTGAAGACAAGACATATTTTACCAATTTAAGTCCACAGACAAACATAACATTCAAGTAAACAAAAAAGTAAGTAAATAAGTAAATAAGAGGGCACATATAATGATGAAAAAATAAGAGCAGCAAAATTTGGTTGAAATTGTGCATAGACAGTCAATAAAATACTAGTGCAAAGTCAGGCCAATAAAAGGCTTGGGTAGTTCTGTTTGACCTAAGTAATAAAGAAAGTGGCATAGTGGTGCAAGTTATGTAAGAGCAGCAGAAGTGTTGTGTTTTCAGGACAACAACACCAAGTTGTAAAGTGTACAAGTGTGCAAGTGTTCAAGTGTGCAAGTGGAGAGGTGCAGGCGGCCATTGTGGGTCCAATGTCCAGGATGTTATGTAGCTGAGGGTGGAGGGGAGAGGAGGGAGAGAGTTCAGCATCCTTACAGCTTGGTGTATGAAGCTGTTGGTGAGTCTGGTAGTCGGGGAGCCGCAGGCTTCTGTACCTCTTCCCAGAGGGCAGTAGATCAAACAGATTGTGAGCCGGGGTGACTTGCATCACTCACAATTTTGGTCGCCTTTGGCGGGTGAGGTGGGTGGTGTAAATGTCCTTCAGGGGAGGGGAGTGAAGCACCAATGATCCTTCCAGCTGTGTTCACTATGCGCTGCAGGGCTTTCCTGTTGTATTCAGTGCAGCTTCCGCCCCCACACAGCGATACAGCTGGAGAGGATGCTCTCAATGGTGCCTCCTAGAATGTGGTCATGATGGCTGGTGGAGCACTTGCTCGCCTGAGTTTCCGCGAGGAAGTACAGGCGGCGCTGAGCTCTTCGCCAGTGATGCAGTGTTGGTGGTCCAGGAGAGGTCTTCACTGATGTGCACCCCCAGGAATTTGGTGCTGCTCGCCTTCCCACCACAGCACCGTCGATGGTCAGTGGCAGGTGTTGGGTGTGACCTCTCCGAAGTCAACAACAATCTATTTGGTCTTGCTGACGCTCAGCAGGAGGTTGTTGTCCCTGCACCACGTGGTCAGATGGTCGACCTCCAACCTGTATTGAGTCTCGCCGCCCTTGGTGATGAGACCCACCAGAGTTGTGTCGCCAGCAAATTTCACTATGTGATTGTTGCTGTAGGTTGCAGTGCAGTCATCGCCAGCAGGGTGAAGAGCAGCGGACTGAGCACGCAGCCTTGGGGGGCCCCTGTGCTCAGTGTGATGCTGCTTGAGGTATTGTTGCCAACACGCATTACTACTTGGGGCCTCTGACAGAGGAAGTCCAGTAGCCAGTTGCAGAGGTAGGTACTGAGTCCCAGTTTGTCAAGTTTACAGATGAGTTGTTGTGGTATTATGGTGTTGAATGCAGAACTGAAGTCTATAAACAGCAATCTCACATATGAGTCTCTTTTTCCAGGTGGGTGAGGGCTGGGTGGAGGGCAGAGCAGATTGCATCCTCTGTAGACCGCTTGGCTCGGTATGCAAACTGGAAGGGGTCCAGGTGGGGGGGAGAATGGCTTTGATATGTGACATGACAAGCCGCTCAAAGCACTTCATGATGATGGGTGTCAGTGCCACAGGGCGGTAGTCATTGAAGCAGGATGGAGCAGTTTTCTTCGCACAGGTATGATGGTGGCAGCTTTGAAACATGATGGGACGATGGCTTGCTTCAGGGAAGTGTTAAAGATGTCTGTGAAGACATCCTTAAAGCTCCCCCGCGCAGTCCTTCAGCGCCCGACCTGGGATGTTGTCTGGACCTGTTGCCTTACGGGTGTTGATAGCAGCAAGTGTCCTCTTCACGCTGTCGGCAGAGAGGCACAGGGGCTGCTCATGTAGAGGGGATGGGTCTTCTGTGGGCAGGTGCTGTTTTGTGCTTCAAAGCGAGCAAAGAAGCGGTTCAGGTTGTTGAGCAGAGGGATGTTGCTCTCACAGCTCTGTGGCGCGGGCTTGTGGTCCGTGAGGGCCTGAATGCCCTGCCATAGGCTTTGTGCGTTCCTGCTGTCTTTGAAGTGGGTGGTTATCTTGTGAGTGTATTCCTTTTTTGCTTCCTTGATGCCACGGGACAGGTTGGCTCTCGCTGTTTTCATGCCAGCTTCATCCCCAGCTCTGTAGGCTTTGTCTCTGGCCCTCAGCAGCCTGAGGACATCCCCTGTCAGCCATGGCTTCCAGTTAGCCCGAGTGATGATGTCTTTTGTGTGGGTCACATCATCGATGCACTTGGTGATGTAAGAGGTTACAGTGTCTGTATACTCCTCTATTTCTGTCCGGTTGTTGTAAGTGGCTGCCTGCTTAAACATTTCCCAGTCTGTTGTGTCAAAGCAGTCTTGAAGAGCATCGGAGGCTCCCTCAGGCCACACTTTTGTCATACACTTTTGTCACTTTTGACCATTACAAA
Organism: Alosa alosa; assembly: GCF_017589495.1. Taxonomy (NCBI): domain Eukaryota; kingdom Metazoa; phylum Chordata; class Actinopteri; order Clupeiformes; family Clupeidae; genus Alosa; species Alosa alosa. The sequence continues at coordinate 33,581,988 of NC_063196.1, read as the reverse complement.
AAAATGGTCCACCTAAACCCTACGGTTTTCGAGATATTCACAAAATATCTCGATGGTTCCATGCTATCCATGTGGGGTTACATGCTCACCAAGTTTCGTGTACCCCGGTCTTTCAGTGTCCCGGGAATCATTGACGGAAATTTGGGCATGCGAAAAAGAAAAAAAAAGAAAGAAAAAAAATCTGACTAAACCTATATGACCGCCGCTTCGCTGTGATGCGGTCATAATAAGTGTACAGTATGTGCAGTAAGAACAGTATAAAAAGTATAGGAGTAGTAAAAATAAGTGTATGTGCAGTAAGAACAGTATAAAAAGCAGTATAGTATGGCTATGTATATGTGTAATATATATGCAAAAGACCACATATCGAAGAAAAGCATGATGCTTGGCCGCCTCCGTCACTGACAGGCAGATCTGTGGTGTGTTGTGGTGGATATGAGGGACCATGTCATTTGTCAGACCATCTGTCCAGCGAGTGTTAACCTGCTCTCTCCTGCAGGACCTCAGAGGCCTCCGGCTGCTCCTTGATGTCCTGTCTGCTTGTCATGTATGCAGTGGTAAGAGGCAACACTAGTCACTTTATTTAAACCTCTGTTTATACATATATAGTGTTGTACTTGTATACATTACAACTTAAATATTTATTGTTTTATGTATACTGCAAAAACTGCTTGTCTAACCAAGTGTTATTAATCTTATACGAGATATAGAGCTAGTTTGTGTTGTTTTTAGTATTGACACTTATCTAGCACTTTCTCGTAAAAGCATTTGACCTGATTTAACCTGATAACTAGACCTGATAACTAGATGTACCGCATAGCGGTACAAAATATGACCGCCGCTCAGTCCTGTACATCCGTTCCGCGAAAATAAATCACACTTCAATTTGTCTCCATATTTTACTCCATCCCCCACTCTTGAAACTTTTGTGTATGCTTGTTTGGCATGCCTGAGTGTGTGTGTGCGGCTGCACAGAAAGTAGCCTACTGGTGCTGAAAAGGTGAATAGATTGTAGAATAGCCAAAGAAGATGTAGCAAAATGTAGTAAACAATCACAAGTAGGGCAGTTCATCACAGTTCATCCATTGCAACTGGATTGATGAAAGGTCACTTACACCTGTAGGCTACATTGTATTTGGGAAAAGCAAAAGGTATCATAATAAATAGCATAATGTTATTTATTTATTTATTTATTTATTTATTTATTTTTTATGTATTTATAAACAAAAACATCTTTGTCAGTTCCATGCCGTTTTCAACAGCTATCAAAAACAAAGGTCATTTTTGGATGGATGTTTTGTGAATGTTTCTTCTTCTACATAAGATTTTAGTCATCTTTAGTTCATGTAATACTTTATTGTCAATGCACAAATTAAGTAACAGTAGTCTGAAACGTTATTGTTAATGCACAAATTAAGTAACAGTAGTCTGAAACGAAATGCTGTTTTACATCTAACCAGTGGTGCAAATAACTGACATGTCCAAATGTGCCTTGATGAAATGCGTCGCTAGACTGTTCATACACGTTCAAACTGTGTTCAAACTGTGTCTGCCCTACCCTCCTTTCGGGGGGTGCAGTCCAGCGGGGGGGCTACAGATCAAAACGAAAAACGATGGGTCCATGCTATCCATATGGGGTTACATGCCCACCAAGTTTCGTCTACCCCGGTCTTTTAGTGTCCCGGGAATCCTTGACAGAAATTTGGACATGCGAAAAAGAAAAAAAAAAAACCTGACTAAACCTATATGACCGCTGCTTCGCTGCACGGCGGTCATAATTATTACAGAGATAGATAAGATACTTTATTCATCTAGAGGGAAATTGTAGGCATCCAGTAGCTTATACAACCATAACAACCATAACAGAGCAAACATACATACACACATATATCTCACATACATAAAAATCACTCACAGAGAAAAATGAAAGAGCATGTGAAGTGATTACAAAGGTCTGGTATGCAGGTGATGCATTGACCATGATAAAGGTGCTATGGTAGAGTGTGTGCAATGGTGGTGGTGCAAAAGTAAGCAGTGCAGTGATTGAACAGTGCAATAACTTTAAGTTTATTACAAGAAAGTAAACATAATATAATTGCTTAAAGGGATATTCCACCATTTGGGGAATTACACTCATTTTCCACCTCTCATCGAGTTAAACAATTGAGTCATATGATAGTGTTCCTGGCTCCTGATGGCACCTAAGGCATGTTGGATCGGAAACAGGATATATCTTAGCAAGTGTTGCCCTTAATAGGTGAAGTCTATGGCAGATCGTAAACTGCAGTCTTATACATATGGAGGAGGAGTGTATCCTATGTTTTTAAAAGGATAGGACTGATTTTAGAAGGATAGGACTGTTTTTAGAAGGATAGGACTGCTTTTAGATGGATAGGGCTCATGAGGAAAAGTTTTATCCTTTTATTTATTTACTTAATAATGACTATAGTAGTTGGTTGGCACCGAGACCTGGGGCCTGTACTACGAAGGGAGCTTAACCTACCCAGATGTAACCCAGGGTTACTTTGTTAAACCGGGGTTGACAAAACCTGGTTATCTTAAGTGGTGTTAATCGGTACTACGACGCTGATTATGAAGTTGATTTGTTGAGCCGGGGTTAACCTAATTGGAGTTTGTGCGCCTTCACATAAAAGGGGCGGGTTGCAGCGCAAGTCACCACTTTCAGTGATGACGCAATCACCTTATTTTACGGATGAGGAATGCACAATTATTATGACAAGTTATGAGGAATTAAAACCCACTCTACGACAAAAATCAAATACGTCGGCAGTGAACAAAGCAAGGCAAGGCTGTTGGCAACGTATTGCAGATCGGGTAGCCTAAATGCCTAAAAGTAAAGTTTTATTTCCACATGTTCTTCAAATATGTGTTACGGAGGATTAATAGCTTGCAGAGTGTATGAAATGAGTTGAAATAATTAAATTGACTATTTTGAGTTCATAGAAATGCCTACAGATGCAACACAATTTAGAAGTGGGCATATAGATTACAGTACCGTATTTTCCGGACTATAAGTCACACTTTTTTTCATAGTTTGGCTGGTCCTGCGACTTATAGTCAGGTGCGACTTATATACTGTATGAAAAAAATATATAATTGAACATGTTTTTAAATGTTAATTTATATTAACTGACATGAACCCTACGTGAAACATTACGTCTACAGCCGCGAGAGAGCGCTCTCAAATGCACAAGTCCTGTGCACTTTCAGTCAGAGATTAGTGCTGGGCTATGCCTGAAACACACGTGCATACCTAAATCAAATTATGGCCGGGATTCTATTTATAGCCGGGCCTCAGATTTGGACAAATAAAAGCTAGTATAATTTTGTTTCAATTTAACTCATAAAAGAGCTCTTCTTAATATATTATATTGTTGGTTGGTATTGTTGCCAATGAAAAGTAATTGTCCTACACCATGAGTCTCCAACACATTGCTCTCATTGCTCTCAAGCTGCATGCCGCCCCCTTCTGAGCTAGGGGCTGAAGCAGTAACCTACATTTAAACACAATTGTTGCTGCCAGGCATCAGCCTATGCATTTTATAAAAAAGTAAATCATGCATAATTTAAAAAATAACTACATTTAGGCTATCTTAGACCTCTTTGGCTATACTGAAATAAGGTTTCCCTTGCAGCACATGCAGCACACGTTCTATGAATGAATGAAAGCGCGGATACCTTATCTCGCAATAAGTGGATGGCAATCGAAATCCCGACACTATATGAAACTTAACAGTGAGCCATTAAATACCCCACAGATTTCAGTGGTCATCAGTCCCGATATTTAGCAATATAATGAAGCAGTCCAAACGTAAATAAAATCTCAAATTGAACATCTGCTTTTGATAGCCTACCCATGCCGCTCCAAACGAAAAGTAGGCCTATGTCTCACAATAAAACGCAAGAAATAAAGGACTATATAGCTGACTTGAATACAGGCCAAATAAAGGTACTGTGCTTAGCGCAGCCTAAATTTGAGGATTTACGAGTCTCCTAAACATTCCTCACCCGTTATCTAGACATGCATGAAAACATTTGAAAACAAAACTCACTGCCATGTAGCCTAATATTTGATCGCTGTTTTGCTACTAATTATCTTTCACATAATGAATACGCACAGAAAGTGAAAGTAGGCCTACTGTGCGCTCCGTGTCTGTAGCTGTCTGTTCACGTCCGCAATCGATTATAACGTCAAATGGAGAAGTCATCCATGTTCTCTCACGTTATAGGCAGTCATGCTTCTGTGTTTGCAAAATTCCTGACGGTTCATGATCGCTAAACTTTTGTTTTCCTTTCCTGTCGATAGCGGTTGATGTTTAAGCACCTAGGCTATAATTTGACTTCAGCGGTGATGGCTAGATTTGCGGGACTTTTATTATTATGCTCAATACTAAGTAATTTATTAGCAATACCCGCAATCCCGTAACCTGACCCTAGCCAGATAAATTTCGCTCCGCCTAGCTCCACTCATCCATCTGGAACCGATCCATTGAAGTGGTGCTTCAGAAGGCTGGGCCTAATCAAAAAAGGCTTGCATATGATTGAATAAGCCACTTGTCCGTCATCTATTGACGTGCTACTTCAACCACTCACATCGAAGCCAATCCGTGACGCTGATAACAGTCTCACAGTCGCTTCACGCTTATGAAACTCCCCGCCCTCGTCCTGATTGGCTGTACCATAAAATCGGTTGCAGAAATCACTCTCAATGGAAGAGGTCCCAGATGGATGTGAGTGAAGCTAGGCGGAGCTAAGCGGAAAGAAATTCATCTGGCTAGGGTCAGGTTAGCAATCCCGCGCTGGAATTTAGACCCTGGTTTTAAATGTGCATCTTTTTTTCTCTCGGCCTCTCGGAGGTGGCCAGCCAAGCAATTGTTCTGCTACCAGCCTGTGCCAATATATCGTCCAAAATGCTTGATTGCATTGCATTCTCCACATTTTTAGCTAAATTGTCATGTACCATATCAGCATTTTTGTTCAGCGATTTTTTTGTAAATTGCTTTACAATTAGCGTCGGGCCCTTGTCAGCAGCCTTCAGCTTGCCTCTTGCCATATTCACTCATTCGTCTTCAGTAACATTCCCTGTAGAATACTCAATATTTTTGGCCTCAATGTGTCCAGTTACATAGTCTGTCTGTTCTTGGTCTTGGATTTTGTGAAATTTATTTCTAAATATCACCTGCTTGCAGTAGCTTCGGTCTGCACTTCCTTTTAAAACCGCATCTTTTTCTCTCTCCAGCATTGAATCTGCTGCCGGCTTGTCTCTCCACAACGTCCAAAATGCTTGATTGCATTGCATTCTCCACATTTTTAGCTAAATTTTCATGTACCACATCAGCATTTTTGTTCAGTGAATCTTTTGTAAATTGCTTTACAATTACCCTCGGGCCTAGGCTTATAGGTCACGTCCTTTTAAAACTGCATCTTTTTCTCTCTCATGAGCATTTAATCTGCTGCCAGCTTGTGACTCCACATCGCCAAAAATGATTGATTGCATTGTATTCTCCACATTTTAGGTACATTTTGGTCTACCACATGGCATTTTCTTTCAGTGGATCTTTTGCTTTGCAATTACCTTCCTGCCCTCCTCTTGGCTGCCTTCACTCCTTCGACTTCATTAACATGAATCTTTTTGGCCTCAATAATCCAGTTACATAGTCTCTGTTTTTGGTTTTGGATTTTGTGAAATACATTTCTAAATAAATGCGACTTATAGTCCCTTGACTGATTTAGTGTATGTAATCCTGAGAACATTTCAGATGCAACACCATTGCCAAACGCACATGGCAGCAGGTAAAAATGAAACACAAAAACATTATTCAGAATAGTGGTTTATATAGTCATAGCTTGCATTAATATTTCTTAATTATGAAAACACGTAGGCCTAGTATGCTTATACAGTAGCCTTCACTTGCCCTCTGTTTTACAGCTAACAAGAAAAAGGTGTCTTTGAACACTACTGTAAGGCACTAGAGTAGCAGAGTTACAGTAGCAGAGGAGTTGCCATCGCAAATAATAGTGAAAGGCAGATTATGGAAGGGGTCATCTGACAAAGATAACGAATTCCTTCGGCTGACAATCTATATCTTCATAGAGAATATAGTCTGGATATATATATATAGTCTATATATGGCGGTCTCTAAAACCCTCGCCCTGCGAAGAGAGCCCCTCACGATTTGCGCTCCAATGTCGTATGGATCATCCAGGTACGCCGACATTGTCTCGAATTGTTAGTGGAGGGGTGGTACTTATAAAGGGTGTGGTTAACGGAACATTCGGGTTAACCAAGAACATAGATAGATAGATAGATAGATAGATAGATAGATACTTTATTGATCCCCAGGGGAAATTCAAGGTCTCAGCAGCAGCATACATACAACACAAACACATTCTTTAAAAGCAGAAAGAGTAATTAAAGTATATAATATAAAAACACAACTAAGCAGTAAGGACAGTAGAAGATAAAGAATATGCTAAATATACTAAAATACAAATTATACTAACACTTAATACAATATATAAAAATATACTAAAATACAAATTACAAAAATACAAATTATACTAACACTTAATCTAAATCAATTCTAAAACAGTATCCACATAGTGGTGATTAATAAATCAGAGGCTTTGCAATGACTGAGGCAGGGACTGAGCCTGTGATTCTCTGTGCATAGTAAGGTATGGTAAGGTGCTCTAAGGTGCTCTGTGTGAATGAGTGTCATGGTGGTAGTGCAATGGTGATAGTGGTCATGGTGATAATGCAAATGAGTAAGTCAACAGTGCAACAATGCAGAAATAAAGTAAAGTAAAGTCTATATATCTATATATTTAACTATTTAAGAAAATGTATAAGTGTGGCCACAGTTCGGCTGTGGCATGGAGGGGGTTATGCATATGTGCTGATGTGCTAATATAGCACGCAAACAGTGAGGCATAAAGACAGTGGTACAAGTGGCTAGTGGACAGACAGTACCAAACATGGAGGGGGTGAAGAGGCAGACAGACTATGCAGAGAAGTCTATCTCTCCTCTTCCCTTAAGTGAGGCATTGAACAGTTCAATGGCCCTGGGGACAAATGACTTTCTCAGTCTTGCTCGAAGCAGGTTTGAGATGCAGCGTAAATTGCCATGACAGCATACCTCGGTTAAAACATATCCACCTTTCGTAGTACGGGTTAATCGGGAAGTTACGCCACACGTGATCAAGTTACTCTCGCAAGGCCGGGACAGCCTTGCACACCGAGAGGTGCGAAGCCCTATTGTTTTTGTAAAGATTATTATTAGGGCCCGAGCACCGAAGGGCGCAAGGCCCTATTGTTTTTGTAAGGATTATTATTATTATTTATTAGGGCCCGAACACCGAAGGGCGCAAGGCCCTATTTTTTTCGTAAGGATTATTATTATTATTATTTTTATTCTACTTTTTTGCTTTCCTGTTTTTGAGGTGGTTAACATGGTCGAAAACTCTTGAAATTTGGCACACATGTCAGGTGTCACGCATCGCAGTTAGGTACAAGAGCTTGACCCCGGGCGTGGCCCAGGGACTCACTAGCGCCCCCTTAGGTGACTGATCCCGTGGTTGGAAAATATTTAGAGGTGGTTAACATAATCGAAAAGTCTTGAAATTTGGCACACACATCAGGTGTCACACAAAGCAGCTAGGTAAAAAAGCTTGGCCCCGGGTATGGCCCAGACACTCGCTAGCACCCCCTTACGCCCCCTTAGATGACTGATCGCGTGGTGGGCATATACTTTCAGCTACACACACAAAATTTGGTAGGTGTCTGTATCTCCCCAAGATGAACGACTTTCGTATATACAATGCATTAGCCACGCCCAACAGGAAGTGAGGTATTTGGGATTTTGTGCAGACTAATATGTGATGAAATATGTGATGAATCATGATGCCAAAAGAGGTGCTTCCCATGGGTGAAAACGCATGAAATTTGGCACACACATCAAGTGATACAGTGAATAGACAGGGATAAAAGCTTGGCACCGGGCGTTGCCCAGGAACTCCATAGCGCCCCCTTATGTCACTGTGACTTGTGGTTGGCATATAGTTTTAGATACACACACCAAATTTGGTGGGTGTATGTAACTCCCAAAAACGAACAACTTTTGTATTCACATGCCATTAGCCACGCCCACAGGAAGTGAGGTAATTGAGATTTTGTGTTGTGGACATGATCCATTTTAACGCATTCTCCTCTCCTACGGGTTGATCCGATTCATGTCAAAGTTGGTATACATGACGCTGAGATGTTCCTGATTATAAATTGTGAAGCTGTCTTTTGCTATGTTGTAATTTGACGAAATGGCGAAATTATTAATTTTACTACCCTTCCACATAAACAATAAATGTGTCATAATTCACCATGCATGGCTTGAAATGTTTTAAATTTCACAGGTCATTGAAGACCATGTTAATGATAATATTCACATGCCCATAATGCATGTTTGCCATAGCGCCACCACCCGGCCAAGCAGGAAATGTGCCAGAAATGGACAATGCCTTAAGTGATTGATCTGAAACTTTATAAAATATCAGACATCATTATTGTGATGATATTCACATTCGTAAATCACAGGCCTAGCATAGCGCCACCATCTGGCCAAGCAGGAAATGTGCCACAAATGCTCTATGCTTTGCATAAATGGTCTGAACCTTCTCATGTTAATAGATATTATAATTATGATGATATCCAGACACCCAATGGGCCTGCCTGGCATAGCGCCACCACCTGGTCAAGCAGGAAATGTGCCAGAAAATGGACAATGCCTTAACTGATTGATCTGAACGTTTACAAAAAATTTGGATATCATTATTGTGATGATATTCACATGTGTAATTTCCATGCCTAACATAGCTTCACCATCTGGCCAACCAAAAGTGTATCAGAAATGTTCTTTGCTTAAAATGAATGGTCTGAAATTTCTCAGGTTAATATATATTATGATGACACCCAATGGGCCTGCCTTGCATTGCGCCCCCACCTGGCCAAGCAAGTACATGTGGCAGAAAATCAAATACAAAACAAATAGCACACGATCAAATATGTACATTTCACAAACGCACCACATCGGTGCTTTGTTGATTCCGACATAAACACGGCTTATGCGCCAGCAGGTGCTCGGCCCGCCATTGCCGCTTGCGGCTATATTTATTATTATTATTACTTTACCTTACATTACCTACACCAAAGCTGAATAAAATGATTTGTTCACCTTTTTGCTATTTTTGAGGTGGTTAGCATGGATGAAAAGTCTTGGAATTTGGCACACACATCTGGTATCACAATGGCTACACAGGCATAAAAGCTTGGCCCTCGGTATGGGCCCAGGGACTCAGTAGCCCCTTAGGTGATTGATCCAGTGGTTGGCACATACTTTCAGCTAGACACACAAAATTTGGTAGGTGTGTGTATCTCCCCAAGATGAACAACTTTCAGATGTACAATGCATTACCCACGCCCAACAGGAAGTGAGGTATTTGGGATTTTGTGCAGACTAAAATGTGATGAATTGTGATGAATCAAAGAAAAGAGGTGCTTCCCATCGGTGAAAACGCATGAAATTTGGCACACACGCCAAGAGGTACCGTGAATACACAGGGGAAAAAGCCTTGGCACCGGGCGTTGCCCAGGAACTCCATAGCGCCCCTTATGTCACTGTGACTTGTGGTTGGCATATAGTTTTAGATACACTCACCAAATTTGGTGGGTGCATGTATCTCCCAAAAACAATCAACTTTTGTATTAACATGCCATTAGCCACGCCCACAGGAAGTGAGGTAATTGGGATTTTGTGCGTTGTGGACATGATCAATTTTAACGTACTCCTCCTAGACGGTTGATCCGATTCATGTCAAAGTTGGTATACATGACGCCGAGATGTTCCTGATGCTAAATTGTGAAGCTTTTTTTGATATGTTGTAATTTGACCTAAATGGCTTAAATTATTCATTTTAATACCCTTCCACATAAACAATAAATGTGTCATAATTCACCATGCATGGCTTGAAATGTTTTAAATTTCACAGCTCATGGAAGACCATGGTAGTGGTGATATTCGCATGCTTATAATGCACATTTGGCATATCTGTCACATGATCAATTTTAACATACTCCTCCTAGACAGTTTGTCAGATTCATGTGAAATTAGGCAAATATGATGGCAAGATGACGCTGATGTTAAATTGCGAAGGGATTTTTGATATGTTGTAATATGTTATGATTATAATATCTTGCACATAAACAGGAAATGTGTCATGAAGTCAAAGTGCATTGAATGAACAGTCTGAAACTTCTCAGGTTCATAGATATTATTATTATGAGAATAATCAGAACCCCTGTTGGCCTGCCTGGCATTGCGCCAACAGCTGGCCAAACAGGAAATGTGTCAGAATGGGCAATGCCTTAACTGATTTATTTGAAACCTAGTAGGTATATAATATTGGAAATCATTATTGTGATGATGTGCACATATAAGATGGCTAGCATAGCGCCACCATCTGGCCAAGCATGAAATGTGCCAGAAATGTTCTATGCTTTGAATGAATGGTCTAAAACTTAACAGGTTAATATATATTATGATGATATCCAGACACCTAATGGGCCCACCTGGCTAAGCGAGAAATGGGCCAGAAATGGGCAATGCCTTAACTGTTTGATCTCAAACTTTATAAAATATTGGATATCAATATTCTGATGATATTAACATGTGTAATTCCCATGCCTAGCATAGCGCCACCATCTGGATAAGCAGGAAGTGTGTCAGAATTGTTCTATGCTTTGAATGAATGGTCTGAAACTTCTCAGGTTAATAAATATTATGATTATGATGACATCCAGCCACCCAATGGGCCTGCCTGGCATAGCGCCCCCACCTGGCCAAGCAAGAAAATGTGCCAGACAATAACATGCAACAACAAATAGCACACGCATCTCAGGTTAATAGATATTATGATTATGATGATATCCAGACACCCAATGGGCCTGCCTGGCATCGAACACCCTGAAACTTCTCAGGTTAATAGATATTATGATTATGATAATATCTAGACACCCAGTTGACCTGCTTTGCTGGCGCCACCACCTGGCCAAGCAGGAAATGTGCCAGAAATGGGCAATACCTTAACTGATTGATCCGAAACATCACAAAATATTATTGTGATGATATTCACATATGTAATTTCCATGCCTAACATAGCGCCACCATCTGGCCAACCAGGAAGTGTACCAGAAATGTTCTTTGCTTAAAATGAATGGTCTGAAATTTCTCAGGTTAATATATATTATGATTATGATGACGGCCAATGGGCCTGCCTTGCACTGCGCCCCCACCTGGCCAAGCAAGTAAATGTGTTAGAAAATAACATGCAAAAAACGAATAGCACACGCATCAAATATGCACAGTTCACAAACGCACCACGTCGGTGATTTCTTGGGTTCCGAAATGTCACGGGTTGCAGCCCGCAGGTGCTCGAGCCCGTCATTGCCGCTTGTGGCTATATTTCATATTGCCATTGCTCCTTAACATGGTTGAGGGAGGATGTGTTTATTACTTTTATTGTAGGATATAATCAAGAAACTAACCCTCTCCCAGATTATAACCAAGGCACTCAGCAATCTAATCATGATCTGGCAAAGCTTGGAAGAAAAGTTGGATGAAGAAAAGTTTTTTTTTTTTTTTTTTTTAACATAGTCCCTAACCTGTAAATTCCTAAAGAAATGTGACTGTGGAATTGAGTAATTTGCTGGAAAGCATCCAAGCAAGCCAAACCCCTCTTAGACCATGTCTGAAATTCTGGGTCAAACATATAGTAGATGGTGGGCAGCAAGGGTTTGCTGTAACTGGGCATACAGTAGATCAGTGGTCCCCAAACTACGGCCCGCCACCTCATTTTGGGTGGCCCCCCAAAACATGTCCGCGGTATATAGCATCTGGCCCGCATGGGAGTACGACATCGTCAAACTATAACTTCCGTAATTTCCCCCATTCATTCTCTATGGCGAGTCTTAACAGTACACATGTAATACTCTTTTTGTCCACTGGTGGTTGTTTTGGCGTTGTTTTGCGTTTGCCATCGAAAACGGAATGAAACGTGGCCTGCAAACAATGCAAGAGGCTGACTGCATTTAGTGCTCAAAGTATTCTAGAAGTGTATCAATACATTTTTAATAACTAACTAAGTCAAGTCATATTTCTGGGACTTTCTGGGATAATTATTTCTATTTTTTATTCACTCGTTCAAATGTTCATACAAAACACAAGTTCTTATCAGGTGAGTGAAAGTGGTCATTTCAGATGTTTTTTCCTGCACTTCATAAAACTCTCATAGTTTGAGAACTTCATATTATTTGTAGGATATTGCTTGTTCACAACTTGAGCTGTGTATGCAAATACACAGAGTTCAGAGTTCACACATTTTGGATAAAATACACTTTTGGGACTCCCTGCTAATACTTTTGGGAATGTTAAAGTCTTTTTATTAGTATTATTTCATTTGAGCTACATTTTACACTGATATGGCATGATATACAATATAAACACAGCTAATAATGGTATTACATTGCAGTAGCCTATGATTAAATGTAATGGAATATTCAACTACGGTAGACTGCTGTTGTTCACAGCACTAAGCTATTTATGTTTACTAATACTGTATACTCCGAATCTCTGGCCCTCTCAGAGCCAGGCATAGTGAGCTGGCCCTCGGAAGAAAAAGTTTGGGGACCACTGCAGTAGATGGTGGGCAGCAAGGGTTTGCTGTAACTGGTCAGGCTGGCAGACTAGTTGTGCTTCAAATGCATCCTGAACTGGGACCATATTTTGAGTGGGGCGCTCACTACTTTTTACTGAAGGGCAGTGAAGCACATACTAGGGCTGGGACAACGCGTCGACGTAATCGATGACGTCGACGCAAAATATGAGCGTCGATTCGTCAAGCATAACATGTGCTGCTAAATATTTTTAATTTTAATTTTACACCTTCAGTGTTTTCCATACGTTGACTAATCTGTGGCTGGGCACCACGAAATCAAAACCGGCCACCACACATTGATGTTCTATGTTGTAGGCCTACTATTTAAATTAAAGATAAGATAATTTCATTGAGCTGCACTTTTTACTCACACAGCCTTTCCTCGCCCCGCCCGCTCTCTCTCGTAACGAGCCCGCTGCTCCTCCTCTGCATGTGCATTTAACAAATTATTCACGATTGTTGAAGGAAGGATTGTTGTTGCCACATAGAAGCACTGCATAGAACACAGTGGGCTAAATTGCTATTAAATCCGCTTAGCGTCGTGACCATGCTGTGCAAATTTGTTCAACTGTAACTGCAGCATTAAAGTTAAGGTAAACTCTGCTAAGGTCTTATCACAACATAGTACATTGAGGAGACTAAACTAAGTTAAGTTACAGTATGCAATCAAGCAGTATCTCAAAGCTAACGTTAGAATACTGTTTGGATGTCAAGTTTAGCATGCTTACTTGCAGCTCCTTGTATTTGTTACTCAGGCTCATTTTATTGACTCTGAATGTTTGCAAAATCCCGATGTAAATGGAAAAGTGTTTTCCAAGACACAAAAGTGCTTGTCCAAAGGAGAAGTACGAACCGTTATTTGAACTAACTACGTTATGAATTGCATCCACACATCAGCAGCCTTTTAACTGTGTTAATGTTAATTGAAAGGATTCTCACAGGAACGTCTTAAAATGACAGGCACTCAGTTAGACATACACTACCGAACTTTATTGAATGCTACCTCTGACTAAGAATGCATTACTTTGCACTTGTATAGTCTTTTATTTTGGAATCTTAAGAGCAATAAACATATATTGCAATGTTAAAGAATTCATGTTTTTTCATTCAGATATGTAAATAAACATGTATAAGTTGCTATTAGTGAATTAATTGGAAGATTATCGATAATCGAATCGAAATCGAATCAGACTGAATAAATGAATCGTTAGATTAATCGATGCATCGAAAAAATAATCGCTAGATTAATCGTTTAAAAAATAATCGTTTATCCCAGCCCTAGCGCATACCAATGCAGCTAACTTTATTGGAGAGCTTGCATCCTGCTCCATCGGAGCCCACAGGCTGGCATTCTGCAGGGGACATAAGTCAAATTCGTATTATACGCTAGCGTAGCAGTCATATAGGGATTGTCAAAGTTTCTTTTCAACTTCCTGAATTTTTGGTCAAAGATTCTCGGGACACAGAAACACTGGGGCACATGAAACTTGGTGGGCATGTAGCCCCACTAGACTAGCCCATAACCACTCATTTGTGATTTGCACCAACACGCACTCTCTCACTCACTCACACGCAGGCACGCACGCATGCACACACACACACACACACACACACAAACAGGCACGCACGCACGCACACACACACACACACACACACAGGCACGCACGCACGCACACACACACACACAAACAGGCACGCACGCACACACACACACACAAACAGGCACGCACACACACACACACAAACAGGCACGCCACACACACACACACACAGGCACGCACGCACGCACACACACACACACACACACACAGGCACGCACGCACACACACACACACAAACAGGCACGCACACACATACACACAAACAGGCACGCACACACACACACAGGCACGCACACACACACACAGGCACGCACGCACACACACACACACACACACACAGGCACGCACATACAAGGAAAAGTTGCAAGAGTAGGGGACGGAGTATGAGAGATGGAGACAAATTGACAAGCGTGATTTATTTTCAAGAGGATGTACAGGACTGAGCAGCAGTCATGTTTTGAACTGCTATGCGATACATCTAGTAAACTTAAAATTTACGAGAATTATACTAAAACAATACCAACTAAAAAAATGTATCTCAACATAAGATAACAATTGGTTAGAAAATTGGTTAGAAATTGAACGTTCTAAAGAATATTTGGGTTCATTCAGAGTCCTAGAGAGAGAGAGGCTCTGGGTTCATGGAATTCCACCTTCCACATGGAATTCTAGAACCTTACATTGTTGCGGAACAAAATCTTTTGTTAAAATAAATTCGTACTGAACTAGTACTCTTAATGCTGTAGCTGATCAGCTGCTTTTTCTCGTCCATTTTGTTGTAGGCTAATGTTTGAGCATGTGTTTACCATGTGTTAACATAATTATGACTAATTAACAGAAACTTGCCTTTTGTCATATCTGCATTGAGTTAAATTCAGGCACAAAAATTCTGTGAACTCAACTGACTTCAAACCAAATCTGACACAGCTATCTACAATATGAAGCATGAAGCATGCGGTTATTCATTAATACAGTGGTTCTCAAAGTGTGGGGTGGGCCCTACTAGTAGGGAATAGAGACATGTCAGATGGGGCCTGATATACAGGAGGATCTATAATAATGCCTTTCTTTTTTGAAAAGGAAGATCATAGATTCAACACAAAATAGCCACACACACATAGGAGTCATAAACAGACTGACATATGAATTAAAAATAGCATCTAATCTGGCGGACTGAGACAGGAAATGCAACGTGGAACCAAAAAAATATTTTAACATTAGCATTTTGCAGAGTTGATGAGGTCAGGTGGGGCTTGAATATTCCCCACCTCCAAAGTGGGGAATGACAGAAAAAGTTTGAGAACCACTGCACCATAACTTATCAGAATAAACTAAATGAGCATGTTTCCTTTTAATGCAGGTTGCTGCTGTGGGTGAGTTGCTTCCTTTTTGGCATCCTTTCACACTCAGAGCTTTCCCATGCCACAATAATGTTCAAATATATCTACAACCCCAAATCAGAAAAAGTTGGGATAAAACGCAAATAAAAAATGAATAACAAAAAACAGAATTTAGCAGCAAAAAAGACATAGACAACATATCACATGTTGAAAATGAAAATTTGGACTATTTCATGGAAAATATATGTTCATTTTGAATTTGATGCCAGCAACATGTTGGGACAGCGATTGTTTACCACTGTGCTGCTTCACTCCTTCATTTAACAACATTCTGTAAATGTTTAGGAACTGAGGACCAGTTGCCAGAGTTTTGAGAATGAAATGTTGTCTCATTCCCGTCCGATATAGTATTGCAGTTGCTCAAAAGTATGGGGTATCCTTAATCATGTTTTTCATTCCATGATGCACCTAATTTGACAAGTCGGGACTGCAGACAGGGCATTTTAGCACCTGGACTCTTCCTCTATGGATAAATACCATTTAAACATGTGCATTGTTTTATTGAAATATTCAAGGACTTCCCTGGAAAAAAACATTGCCTGGATGGCAGTATAGCTCAAAGCCTGTACATCATTCAGAATTGATTGTGCCTTGCCAGATGTGCAACATGCCCATGCTGTAGGCACTAATGCTCCTTCACACCGTCATAGATGTTGGGTTTCAAACTGAGCACTAAAACAAGTTGGATAGGTTTGATACTTGGATAGGCCCTCTCCTCTTTAGCCCAGGACATTTTTCCAAGTTACCTCAGTCCATTTTAAACAAGCTCAGGGCCCACTTCCCCGAAAGCATCTTAAGCCTAAGAGCGTCGTAAAGTCCCTCTTACGAACGTTTTAAGATTTGCCGACTGTTTCCCGAAACCATCGTAGCTTAAGAGCGTTAGAAAACACTCAGATCTACGAGTGCTCCAGAGTACTCGTTACCATCGCTAAGAGCGCCTTAACAGTACTTCTCACTGAGGTCACCAACAGGACATACAAAGGAATTACAACTTAGAATACATAATCCAATTTACGCTCCCATTCTTTATTGTGTTTACCTGTGATGAATCAGATTTTAGCGTGCAAAATAGCCTACATTTAATGGTCATAATAATGTGATGAAAAGCGGACAAAAATGCAATCAAGTTATGAAACGAGACGCTACCAGAATAGTTTGACATTAACTTTGGCGGTGAATATTTTATTAGGCCTATGAGGTAAAAAAAGCAGAGAAAGCAACATGTGGTTTAGTCTGTAGCCTACTGCATCAAAAAATCTAAGCCTACATTTCATTTCCTTATCTTCAAACGGTTCTTACACGACTGGTGCAACAATCTAATCTTAAAATAATTGCAATTATTTATGTCTCTGTGTGGTATATAACCTACTTGGGATGTTTACATGCAGATGTCAAAGTGTTTCTATTTGCGGATTGATGTGAATTAATGTGTAGATCCGAAGTTTAAATGGTAGGTTTATAGCTGTGACGTGCAGTCACCTGACATCACCGTCAAATCAGAGGATATTTCAGAACTATTAACGTGGACAGCTCCCTTAAGAGCATCTTAAGAGCAGTGCACGGGCGCTCACGCCACGCTTTGAGCATGTTCGGGAAACAGTCGAAAAACCAAACGAATCGATCGTGGAGATGAATCGAGAAAACCCTCTTAAGAGCGTTGTTCACGTTATCGGGAAACTGGGCCCTGGTTTTGATGCAGTGTCTGAGGTCCAAAAGACCACAACCATCCAATATTGTTTCTCAGGATTTTCTGAATGTTTTAATTACATTATGTCCTGTATATGATGAACTCCCCCAACATAGTACTTCACAAATGTCATGTTAAGAAGCATTAAAATTACATTGTTCGATCATTTGTGCAATACAGGCTTACACAGACCCTGACTCTTTAGGATGCTCTTTTCAAACCCAATCGTTGCCAGTTACCCCAATTAGTTGTGAAACATTCCTCCTTTGTTTTTTAATCATTACACAACTTTTTCAGC